>NW_026441767.1:0-128000 GCF_025612915.1 Magallana angulata
TAGAACTATTTCAAAACTTACTCAAATGTACTCAACTATTTCCAAAAAGATTTATAAGGTTTCAAATAGACGCCAGAAACTGGGCAGGTTTCAACAAATTTTCTTGTTTACGTAATTTTAATGAAATTCCCAATGTCACAGCTGTGTAAAACGACCTTAATCATGCAATAGGGGCATATGCTAAATCCCGGTATGACGAACAGAAAAAAACAACGCTATAACGATTTTATGTGGTAACTAAACATATTCTGACTGAAGGTGAACATACATACTTTACTAAAGATGTCACAACTGGAGAACCATAGTTTAAATACCTAACGACGCAGGTTGTCTATCGGACATTTAATCACTACGCATGTGTGACATAACAATCGTTATACTCAAAATAAAGTTATCTGATATTTCTGAAAAGCAGTAACCATATCGTCTTTCAAATTTAGGATAATAGGTTATTATTGCATATGAAACCGAAAGACATGAGTCATAGTTGACAGGCTTAACTAAAAGGCAGAACGAATGTGGAAACCTTTATCGATTGTATTTGAAAAAAAAATAAACTGAACGTTCAGTAAGACGGATTTCTTCAGGCAGCTAAGAACTAACTACGGAATATGTGTAATCATCTATTTGGGAACGGAATACTTTTTTCTAGGATTGACATTTCAGTGATATAAATTTAATATTGTGTTATGTTTATGAGATGCATTTATAATAAAAACATTATTCTGTTGCAAATTATCAGTAATTTTTAGTAATTATCTCGGACTTTCTTGAACATTTGTCTGCACGTTGATTCATCATTTCATCGTATTAAGGTATTTATCCATTGGTTACAAAACAACGTCTGTCAAAATTCACTAGTTATATCGCCTTATCCGTGCCCGATCTAATTGAGGCATAAACGATGTACATGCATTTAAGGTAAGGTTTGCGGCTTGCATTTTTAAGAGATTGTACCAAAGTTACATACCATTTTGTTCACTATACTAAAGTCTTTTTTCTCATTAAATTCAAATGAATTTTGATATTGCCCGTCTCGTTTTATAACTACAAAAGGTCAAAGTTCATGAAGTCCAATTTTCATTTTGATGAAATGTAAACAATTTCGTGAAAATATGTACATTTTATATGTGACTATTATGGGGGTTATTTATGCTTAAAATGTTCGAAAATTATATCACCATTAATATCATGATTCACTTTTATTAATTTCTGATGAACTATCTAAAAATATAATAAAACGCAACAAAAGTCTTAATTTTGGACTACTATTTTGTAAACGAAAACACCTTATTTGAAACCTTTCCAAGTCCACCGATTTCAGGAAAAACGTATCTTAGAATATGTCTAATCTGATGTTTCTAAAACACTATTCAAAACCATATAATGCGGAATTCGTTTTCATGGAAATTGATATAATGCTTGTGTCCTCTTATTTTTTCATTGAAATTAAAAAAAAACCGCGAAATAAAAAAACCTGAAATTAATTATGACGTCATATAAATTTTGAGGTCATAACTGAAATAAAGGGTAGTTGGTGTTACGTCACAATGAAAATGTGTGAGTTATCTCCCTGTAACCGCAAACCTTACCTTAAGAAAGGAGCCAAGCTGACATAAGAAATTATTTATAACAATTTTTGTTAAACAAAAAACAATTGTAATCACATGTAAATCCTAACGGCCGTGTCGATTGAACATTTGAAATATAAATTGCTTATTTTTTTGTGTAAATATCATCTAGTTGTGAAGATGAATCTAATTCTAAATGAATATGCTAAAGATTCTTCGAACATGAATTATACGAAGTCAATAAACATATCCAAATTCTGACTGAGATCTATTCCAGTGGAACAAGGGAAAACATACAAAGGGAATTAATTTGACCCAACACTATAGTTAAAGTTATATTCTTTATTGTAGTATACTCTACAATAAAAAAAAATAATTTTAACTAAAGTGTTGGTTTAAGAACGCTTAAATACGAACATAAATATACCCCTCCACCACCCCAACCCCAAAAAATAATGTTAATAGCGAGCGTAGCGATCTCAATAAAGAACGTGTACGAACGGAGAAAATTCGAGTTGAGATCTGCACATTGTTCAATGAAATTGTTATGAGGCTACGTGAAATATTCTAATTCCCAAAATGTCCCAGCTTTTAGTTCACGGAGACTATTTTCAAAGTAACTACTTTAAAATTAGTCAGTTTTGAACAATTCAGACCTTTGGTTTGAAAGTAGCAACCATTGCAATTATCAATCAACAAAAAAATGTAGCAAACAAAACTTATCAATAAAAATAGTATTAATCCCATAAAGTTATCAAGTAGTTCATTATCAAAGCATACTAGTTAGATTGATTAGAAGTTAATTTTGCATATGAATTACACTGTTAGAGTTAATGTATTTATTGAAATTTATTAAAATCCTTAACCATAATGAGGTTGCTCTTAATCCTAAATAAAACTCTTAAATGTCTTCTTAAATGTCTTCGTAAATCTAAAGAGTTTGCAATAAAGATCTGCATAATGACCCATCTATAGTAGATACATAATAAACGATGCGAGTCAATATGCAACAATTTTCTTCGTTTGATTTATTCACCTTTGATATGTTTGTTCTCTTCGAAATATCACATGGAAAAACATTGTCCAAAAGTAATGATATCTGTAGTTCCATTGATGTCAGATACTTTTACTTTATTGTGTACATTTCAATAGCCCCTATATTTTCGTCCATGATACACGAACGACGCAAACAATGCCGACATTCTTTAATCTTCAACCCCACAGTCTTGTTTTTTTCTGAACGAGAATTCAGTAGCTAACAAAGATGTAAATGAGAGTTTGTTACTTCTACTGCTAAAGTATACATTTTTTCCCATCTAATTGTGATTTTCTTCCATTTCCCTCTACTTTGTCCCTGGTTTCTAATTCCCACCACAGAAAAGTAAGGGATAAATAGAGACATATATGTACATGTATAAATATGTCTGTTTGTATATCAAACGAAATTAAATAATATATCCGTTGTATTTAAAATTTTGATAACCAGTTGTTAATTAGTTAAATTATTCTTCTCATTTTAAATGCCAATACAGCTTGTCAATGGATTATTAAATAAACAACGAGGCTTACATACCTGTTATCTGGCGCTTCTCATCCGATTCCGCAATATCTACCTCTAACTTAACAAACTGAACACAGTTCACCGTACTGTAACTTAACTGTTTACTTGACCTCTATTACAAGAACAAAACTTTGTATCAAATTTACGATGATTTATTTTCCGTGATTCGGAAAATGTCGCGAACAAAGCAAAAATTGGATACAAGTGGAAAAAAACTAATATACGGTACATCTGTTTGAATCAGTTGAATGCAAAATATCCCTAGAGTACCTTTGATCATCCTCAGTCAGCTGTATTGTGTTGAGTCAGTAATTTCGGGGTGGGAAACACTTTCATGAAGTTTCATTATTATTTCATGAGTATCATATTGATTGATTTTATCATCTTTTCACAAACGTCCAAGCATAAGGTAAATTAAAAAAACAAAAAACAAAAAAATCCCCCTCCCCCTATAAATTTGGTTTTTCCAAGTGTATAAACAAAACAGACTGTGCTGTTTGCTCTTATGAGCATCGCCGACAGTAATGGAGGTAGCCCCGACTGTTGCACTTTTTAGGCTTAATTGTGTACCAAGTTCACTTTGGCGTTTAATGGCAAAACAGGGCTGCTATACATTACCAGGTAATATTTAAAGTATAAATTACTGTCGACATAACATAACGCCTGTGTTAAAATACGGTCTTAATGTGAACAGGTAGGTTCGTTATGTTTTAATTATAGTTACATAGCGTAGATTTTGAAAATGTGAAAACAATGTTGTCTTGAACTTTAATTAAGAAGTCTGTGTATGATTATTTCTCAAGCTTAGCTGACTTACCTTGAGAAAGGTGAATATACTAAACTATTAATATAATTGTTTAATGTCCTTCCTAAGTATGGTAGTTATTGCTTCTTATTTTTAGGTATATAAGTTTAACAAAATGCTCTTTAAAGCAGATGTCTTAATCATGATTAAGGTTTTAAAAATCACAATGAAACTGACAAAAGATCAACAGATTTGATTTTGTATTGTCAAATACATGTTTTTTTAATAATTTGTTTTAAAAAAAATCAGCGGAGCAATCATTTACTATAAGAAAGGCTAACAAACTCGTTTAAAATTGGTGACTTTATGTATCATATAAATGATAGACGATTTGCAAGACCAGGCGTATCCTGACTAACTTCTTTGATTTTATTTTAAATACATTGCCCACAGAATCATTCACGCAAAGCATGGATAAAAAATCCCGGTGTGATTTTTTTAAAATGCTGATTGCAGGTCACGCATAACAATAACAATTTATTTAGAAATTCCCGCTCAATAGGGCACCGTCGTTTTTCTTTATACCGCTGTAGCTTTGTGTGTAGAAACAGTCAATTTACGATTTGTCTTTCAAAAACAATGTTAAATATCGACAAAACATCTAACCTAGCAATATATACAGTACTGATCAGACCAGTAGACCCCAACTAAACCTCCGGATATTTTCGGGGTTAAATCTGGGTTTACTTTTTGAAAATTTGTGTCCAGTTGGGGTTTACTTTGGGTTTACTCGGGGTTTTACTTTGGGTTTACTTGCGGTTTGCTTTTGGGGTCCTCGTTAAACAGTGAAATGTGAAGCAGACCCGTCTATTCTCTAATTATCTTACTACCTGTAATTCCCATTCAATGCCTTTTCGAAATAAACGGGGTCCATTGTAATAAACCAAGAGTAAACCCTGAAAGTAAACTAAGATTTAGCTTAAGTTTACTTTTTTGTTAGGTTGGATCTGATCAGTACTGTGTTTGTAATTGTGTATCTTAACTGCCGTGAACGATGGACAGACTTGTTAATAAATTTTATTTAAACTTTAAACTGCAATTGATTACACCCGTGGGAAACATTAGCTATTTTTTTTTTTGGAACGGGGCCAAGTAGGGATAATTCTATATATCGGCGTCATACAGGTAGCACATTGCTTAAAAAACTGTCCTTGATCTGTTCTCAATCATTAATAGTCATACCTTTTCATGACACTACACTGTTGCATGTCTGCTTTCGAAAAATGGTAAGAAAAACCGTTGAGGCATGTAAAATGATATTTAAGAATATATTTTTTTCAGATCTCGCAATTAATTCCCTGGTGGACCTCTGAAGACAGCGCACCATAAAGTCGCTAGAAACATCGATAAAGATGTCAGGCCATCGGAGTGTTTTCAATGTCCGTTTCATTTTCTTTTACATGTGCTTTCTGCATGCATGCATTTCTAGAACATTGAACGAGAGTCGTCAAAAAAGATACACGGAGGTGATTTAATCAATGTTGTTATGCTGAACATTAAAGCTACTTGAAATGTACAATTTGAAATTTCTACGAAAATGTTTTAAAAAGGTGTACAAGATGATCAGTATGATCAATATGTTGATTTCATTTTGAAATGATTTAGTTAATTATGTGCTTTATTATGTATAAGAGGGAGTGATAAATTAAATTCACGATAAAAATAACCATAAGCAAATGCCAAATTCGCTGTCTGTTAACAGTACAAGGATCATGGTTAGTCAATAAACGAACAATATGATAAACTTTGTTATATCTTTTAAACGATTCATTACAACAGGATGATACTTGTCATGAGTCGAAAACAACCATAGAAAAAGTTGACAATTGTCCTCAAAACATTGGAATACTCAACAGAAGATCGATTAAAAAGAATTGTAGCAGACATCAAACATGCACCGGGGATCGTTTGGTTTATCATTGTGTTATGAATGGAGGGGGACTTGTAGAGGTCTGCGCTCCCAGAAGTCTAATTACAGGTACTTATAAGTCAATCAATGTACATGTAACAATCAAAATAATGTTTGATAAACTAGAACTTCAAAGTGTGTTTTTAAAGCAATGATGTGACACTACTCGAGGAAGAGGGTGTCAGAAGCGTGCGTTTGATGTGAGATTTTAAAAGATCAATGCGAATGTTTCTCTATTTGTCGAGATAGTGTTGTTGTCATAGGCAAAAACCCATCGTGAACCCTGGACCCTGGACCGGTAAATGTCCGATTAAAAATAAACTGGCGACTTCGAGAGAATAATGACGTATATCTATTATTTTAGGACCCATCAGCTTGAAATTCAGCATGACTGTATCTCAGAGATCATTTTTCTGAAAACAACATGCACATTGCGAATGTTATAAAAATTAATTGATTTTTTAGGCTTTTGAAGCGAGTGGGTAGTTTCTTTTAATCTAGATCAGCGTTCAATCCCTTTCTTTATTCATGGTTACATTGAAATCACACCAATGACCCCTCGCGCCAACATCCGTGCCAACGAGAGTTATTTGTATACGTTGTAGAACTTGTTAATCAATCGTTGTAAATTTATCAATCGTTGTAAAATAAATAAAGTTCAGTTCAGTTCATTGAAATTAATGTTAAAAAGGGCTTGGCCCCTGTGTAGTTGTATCATAGAAAAAGTGCCTGTCAAACTCGGTATCTGATGGTATAAACTATGCATCGAAGTAAAACATGTGAGTCAGCATGCTCTGCTCAGAGTTACATGTATATGGCAAAGCTCAATGAAAAAAATAAAACGCACTTTATTTTGTTTTTCAAAATTTGGATTTTTTTCTCTTTTATTGTTGAAATATGCATCATGTTAAAGAAACATGTAGTACATCATAAAATTCTAATACAATATAGTCAATTCACAAATAATTTCTTAAGATGTTTAAATGCAATATAGTCCATTCAAAAATATTTTCGTATGAAGGTTAAGATATTATTATTAGATCTTAATTTCTTCGCACAAAACATCAAGTTTCTAAATAATGTTTCTTTCCAACATAATTTCATAATCGAAATTACATTTCATTTTGTGTTTGAAAATTGTAAACATAAAAAAAATATCATTTGTTTAACATAATTGTTTGAATATAAATATCTTTATAAAACCTAGAAGTATAATGTTTCATTTTTTTGTGAGACGCATAAAAATCCTTACTTGTTGCCATATTTGTTAAACTATTTCACAATAAAATAACATAATATATATATATATATATATATATATATATATATATATATATATATATATATATATATATATATATATACACTCAACTAACTTACATGCATCACATAGTGAAGATACATTTTCTTTTCACTTGTCTTCTGCCAAAAGGTTCTTTAAAATACAGAGTAGTAGCTTTTAATGCTTAAAAAATTAAACATTCTTAGAAATGTTTAAATTCTGCAATATTATTTTCATACATTTGTTTGATATTATAGTCATAATTTTGTTTAGCTCAGTTGAGCTGAAAGCTTATTTGAAGTTTTGTGATAACATTTTGTTAATCGTCCGTCTATCCGTAATTTTTTTTCATCATTATCAACATCTTTTCCAGAATCAGGGGGTTAAATTAAACCAATCTTGACACAATGCACCATTAAGGGGAACGGTGATTCAAAGTTGTAAATATTAAGGATCATACCCTTTTAGGTGAAGAAAATTAGGAATTATTGAGAAATTAAAAAAAAAATATTCAACTCAAAAACCATTTGGCCAAGAAAATTGAAACTTAAATTGATGAATCTACATGTATTGAAGAATGTAGATTCAAAGTTGTAAAATTATGATCAGATGGGTGGGGCGGGGCCACAATACGGAGTCGAATTTTTAAAGAGGAATTTATTAATTTAATCATAAAAAATCTTCTTTCCAGAAATTAATCAGCTAGAAAAGTTGAAACTTGTGTGGAATCATCCTAATGTGGAATGAATACAAGTTTGTTCAAACCATGACCCCCACGAGTAATGTGATGCCACAATGGCAGATGAAATTTTACATAGGTATATTAAGAGTAATCTTTAAAAATATTATTCTCAGAATCTAATCAGCCAGAAAAACTGAAACTTGTTCAAGTTTGTTCAAACCATTCTCTCCGGGGGTAGAGTTGGGCCACAGTAGGTTTGGGGCTTGAACTTTTACATAGGAATATCTAAGGTAAATTTTTAAAAATTTTCCTTTTAAAACTGAATGCCCCCAAAAAACTGAAACTTGTGTGGATGGATAGATTCAAGTCTGCTCAAACCATGATCCCCGGGGGAAGGGTTTGGCCACAATGGTGGTTAGGGGACAAATATTCACATAGGAATATATGGAGAAAAATCTATAAAAGTCTTCTTCAAAAGGGAATTGCCTAAATAAGCTGTCACTTTGGTGAAAGCACCCTCAAATAATGTTCAAATTTGTTAAAATTGAAATCTTCAGGAGTAGGGTGGGTCCACATTTGGGATTTTATTTTACAAAAGAAAAACGTTTTCATTATTTTATTGTATAGTTTGACTTGTACATGTATGCAAGCATTTTGACTCATTGCTAATTGTTTCAAAATATTTAGACTTTGGATCATGGACGACTTTTGGGCCCCACATGGGATTCAGAGTTTAATATATGTTGATATCTGATAAATAAACAATTGTTTATCAACAACTGTTTGTTAAGGGGATAATGGATTATTATGTATAAAGGATCGTCATGTTTTATCCTACTTTGTCCATAAATTTTGTGTTTTGACTCCATAAACCTGGTTTTATTATGTCTGTTGCTGCTCAGGTGAGTGATGTATGCTTGGGCTTCTTCGAAAATGTATTTATTTTTTCACCATGTCAACACAAGTTAATCCTTTCTGGAAGGGCGTTATAAGTGTATACCATTTTTTAAAAATCATAACACTTACATGTAAGACACTTCGAAAAAATGTGTAACTATAACAAAATTTGAACTTTGTTTTTAATAAGTTTGCAGTAAAAAAAACCTTGTAAACAGATGACTACGTGTAAAATGTATCGTCATTAGGGTCAGGTAGAACACAACCAAAAATAGAGACCAGTATAAACAAGCTAAAGTAAATGTTTACGATCATAATGATGGCTAAGCTTTGTTGTCAATAAATTATTGTACAACAATATTGATAATAAGCGGACAAAACAATAGTTAATTAAAAGGGTCTAAGAAACGAATTTGAGCTCAAATATTTTATTTCAGTGTTAACGACCAGAATATTAGTTAAAATTGGGTATTTTTAATGCTTTGTCAAAATTTGAAAGTCGAATATTGAGTTATAAGCAAGATACAGAGTTTGCAAATCTTTGTTTTGATAACAGATCTCGAACGTAAATATTTTTTACATATGTGTTTTACTGGTAAAAGCTTTTTGAATAAAATCTTCTGTTGATATCATTATAAATTAATAGATTTGTGAACACATTGAATCGATTTACCTTGTTTGTCACGAGTCATTTTGTCAAAGAAATGGTTATTCTATATTTTACATCATATGTATACAAATACAACAGTTAAACACCTGAGCTATGTTTAAAGTACAATGAGACATTACCTCTGAATCTCTTATAACATTTAGATGGTGGCCAATCATTCAAAAAAGTTAACCATAAACATACAAATAAAAAAAGTATTGATGATCGAAAATCGTGCCTAACTCCCTTTAATGATATGGTATAAAAGCTTGATACCTCTAAACATTAAAAGTCGGTTTTCAAATCCAGATCAATTAAATCACTTCGTAGATTCGGGCATTTGATTTAAATAATATATGACTGTGCGTTTGTTTTTCAGATTAACTAAAATAGATGTCATCATGGTTGTCGTGAGTGTTTAAAACAAACGCCATTTACAATATAACTGTACCTTGATCTCAATACATGTTAACGCAAAGCAATGTAAACCTGTTCGTATTATCATAAACATAAGCACAAGTTTTTCTCGAATGTGTCGATTGTAGAAAGAGAATTGAGAAACTGCTGTCTGCTTTTCAGGTCATCTATCTTATTCATCTTTTTTCCTTAATATCTCAAATCAATTTTAACAAGTTAAAAAAAAAAAAATCATTTATCATTGAATAATAAAAATTCGATTTTTTTCCTAGGTGCGATGACTTAAATTGACTTCGTCCAAAAAAAAAACCTTAACTGTTTTCATTTTAAAATATGCAATTTTTCAAAGTGCATTGTAACAGACGTAAACTGAAAACACATCGGGGTTGCAGGCTCTTAAATAACTTTCATTTCTACAAAAAAAATAAAAATAAAAAGTAACAGATCTCATCAAGTAATTCACTTACGAAATTTATTCTACTCATTTTTTGGCAGATCATACAACAAAAATCTCTCAAATATAAAATTTGATAATAATAGATATGGAAATACCATTATGTATTTAAATACTTTTAGGAAACAATTTTTGGTATACATTCCAATATGAACATCTGTGTCTAAGCATACGTACAAAATATATAAGTGTGTGTGAGAAAGTTAAAGAAATATATAAGAGGACTATTATATAAATGCTGAACAAAAACAACAACGATTTTTTGAGCAATGTACCAATGCTTGTTTTTCTATATTCCTTTTATTTCAATGCGTTTATTCTTCTTTTTTTCTAGGAAGGTTTTGTCCATATTATGAAACGGGATTAGGAAGAGTCATTGAGAACACAAGGAAACGCTGTATTATGTGTCCGTTTCAGTATCAATCAGATGAATATTTGAAAAGTAAGAGTTACACACACACACACACACACACACACACACACATATATATATATATATATATATATATATATATATATATATATATATATATATATATAATTTCTTTTTTAAAATAATTGCTAGATAAAGAATGTATTCCTGCATCTTTGACTAAAGAAGGTTCCAGTGGACAGAGTTCTTCGATCAATGCAAACATTACTACACCTAAACCTAATCCAAGCAACACAAACAAAGGAATATCCATTGCTGAAGATTTAGGAAAAACAGATTTTATCTTTACTGTTAAGGTGAGCGATTTGAATTGTATTGCGCACAATTTTAAGCAACACTGTGATAATCTTTGTATTTATGATTTTTAAGGGAATGGTTTGATACCATATATGATTTTGATTACGATTAACAAAATTCAGTTTTATTTCTTGCATTGTTGTAGAAATATTTAAGTTTAACATGTTTTTTCTTCTCGTCATTTGGAGAATTACGTTACCTCATCTGGACTAAAACATCTAATGAGGTTTTTTAAACAATTCGTTCGTCCGCCTGATTGTTAATTTTTATCATCTTTGATCTCTTATTCAGAATCAACAAACCAAATTTAACCCAACTTGGTTTAAAACATATTTGTTAAAAGAGCATTCTATATTGTTTTAATAAAAGGCGAAACCTTGGTAAAATAGGACAATAATCAGCAAAAATAGAGTGCAACACTGAAATAGATTTTAGAATAAGAAAGAATTATAAGATAAAGAATGAATGTTAATACTTACACCAAATTTGTAAAAAAAAGTTATGGTTTTCAGTTATAAAACCATGACCTGCAGACCAACTCTAGGGTCAAAAAGGTGTTTCCATATTTGACATAGAAATATATAGAAACATATTTAAATAACTTTTGAGATTATGCACGCGGCTTCAGATATGTAATATTGGTTCTAAATTTGCAAAAACATGACTTCAAGATCGATTCAGGAGCCCTAATAGGGATGTCAATTTTAAAGATAGAAATATACAGGGAATATATTGAACAATCTTCTTTTTTTTTAAGAACTACCAATCCAATAACTGTGACATCATTATGCAAGAATTCGTAGATAGTGAAGATTCGAAATTAATTAAACCATGACACACGGGCCCATACTGGAGCTGTAAGATAAATTTAAAGTTCGGCATATAAATATGTATGGGGAAAATGTGTCAAAATTCTTCTACAAAAAAACAGCGATGCTATAATATGTGAGATAAATATGCACGCATCTTCAGGTAGAATAAATTGTAAAAACAGTGACCCCGTGCAACATCGATAATGGAGCCATATAAAACTTAAAAGTTAAGAAAATAAAAAATTATAAAAAAAATCGTTAAATGTATTGTCTAGAGTTTAATTTCGTCAAAATAATTAAAAAGGTACAATTTGTATGACTATTACGCAACCATTTATAAAGAGGGTAAATTGTAAATAATGCTATAAAAAATATTCCCACGGAGTATCCCTAGATTGTAAAAAGTCTAACCCTTTAAACCTGTCATTGAACCTTCAATAAAGCGTTTTTTTTAAATTTTACATTTATTCATTGTATTTTCATAAAAAAAATAAGATACATATTGGTTTTACATTTTTGTTTTCCGTATCACCGTCCATGTATACATGTACGAACGTGTACATCAGTAAAGAAATATGCTTTTTGATTTACAGAGGTACATGAAAATGGAAGATATTAAAAAAAAAACTCAATCAATTACTGCTCTTGTTACTAAAAAAAATATATGAAATATTACACTACTAGTTCTGTTCAAAAAAAGATTTCTAGAGCGACCACTGGTTATCAAAAATTAACAATTTTGAATTGTGCAGTGCTTCAGATCTTTCAATGTAATATTTCATTTTTAAATGACATAATAGGCCACACAAATTTGGAAATCTACTATGCAACGAACATGAATCAAAGTACTAAAGTACTAAAAGCCGGGCTTTTTTGATGTGTTTTTATGCATATAGTGTAGTGAAAACTGAGAAACTCTCTCTCTCTCTCTCTCTCTCTCTCTCTCTCTCATTCTTTTAATTTCGGCAATGCGTCAGAGTGCGACCAAATTCCAAATTTTGTAAGCGGCGATAAACAAAAATATGTATGTCTAGTAGAAAAAGTTCAACAGTTGCTATTTATTTTTGCAACAAGCGTTATAAATTCAATCCCCATTTCTTCAATGTGCAGCAAAGTAGTTCATGGATATTCATGCGCATTGTATGTGTCCAAAATGCATAGTTTTATTTTTAAAATACGTAAGGAATAAGGAAACTTAAAAGATAGATAATTCTCTTAAAAATTAAAAAAAAAAAACACTTTTGACAAAACGTGGCTCTTTGTGTGACTATTTTGAATAGCGGAAGCTTTTACTTTGACGCTGTTCAGTTTTTTGGTTTACTTTTGAAGTTATGCTATTTATAGTAACATTGGTGATTTGCCTGCCCACAGCCAGAACTCTCAGCAGAGCACGGCTAAAAAATAAACTGTTTGTAACATCATATAATATAATGTATTACATTGTTATTACCATATAATGGTGTCTCACCTAAAATGATATTGGTAACATTAAACCGATTCTATTAGAGGTTGTTGTGTATATATGCAAGCTAAAATTTCAGAGGTAATATTTTTTCACACATAATAAAGATATGCAGATTAGTTCCTATTTCAGTGCCACAAAATCAACAAGTCTTCGGTTTTGATTTTGATTTTTTAAAGGTAGTAACATACATAGAGAATCCTCTGAAGGATTCAGTACTGCAATCATTATTATGATGAATCCATTTTAATGTTTAAACAACAAACACATCTTGCATACATATATTATCAAGTCCATGTCGTTACAGCTCTTCATTACATTTGTATACTGAAGTTGGAACAATAGTGTTCTTGTTTATAAAATTATAAAACACTTAAGTACATTTCCCATTTAATAAAAATAAATTCGAAATAAAATAGGTAAATATGGACCACATCTATTTTCCTCAACATTTTTATTCAATGACAAACATTTTAAAAAAAGCAGGAATAATACTTTTGTAATGAATTACACATATTCTTGAAATATTGAATTTGCTAACACATGTTTTTGGATAATCAGTAACCGTCATTTGATAAGAAATCACCAACATTTTTAACACCATTTTTTGTAGAAAACACTGTAGCAGTTGTTATTAATCCTAATTTTAGAATTCAGCCATACTGGAACATTAAAAAAATTGTTTTACGCATCAGTATCCATTATGACTTATTGCCATGAGGTAAAAAAGTCATACCAAAAAAAAAACCCCATTATTTTTAGGTATCAAAATAATTGAGATAAATGCATTACCAAAATCAAATATTTTAACAATGTCTCTACCATTATTTGCTAAGAACATATCTGACCATGGCTTGTTGTTTTTGGTTAATTTCTTTTTAAATAAAAAGGACAATAACAAACTGTGAACCATCTCAAAAGTCCATAAAACGAAATTCAAATTCAAAGCAAAGCGACACGGACCTCAAAAATAGACAGAAGTATGATCAGGTACCTAGGAGGAATGAGTATCCTCTGCTGACCGGTCACACCATCCATGTGCTCTTTGTCGTAATCGGGAAAAAAATCGGAAAAGTCCGTACACAATTAAGTGATTAATTGTGGTCTAACAATTAGTAGTTTGTATTGTAAATAAATAAATGATTAAGTTTTGGCAAAATAAGAGTTTAAACAATTGTCACATTGTTTACGAAATCCGTAGTATAAATATATCTTGAATAACATTACTGGATACTTAATAATGTACCGTATGTTTCTATACTTTCTTTTGATAAAAACAATAAAAACACACCAGTAAAGAAAAAAAAAATCTACATTAATTCAACTGATATGAATTATATCAACTAGTGCATGGTAGATCTATATAATTAAAATAAGTGCAAAACATTTTCTTTATCTCTTATAATTATAACATTTACATTAATATCATCTACGATGAGCATCAGTTATAAATTTGAAATAAAATTGAATCAACATATATAATTGTTGCAGCCACACCATTTTATTATATACACCTTAAATATATCCCCTTCATGCTACTGTAAAATCGAGTGTTCGATTGTATTTGCCGTAATTAAAAATCTGACCAGCGAACACCTCATGCATTTACAACGTTGAGCTCTCCAAGAATGGCACAGAACAGCAAAAGAAATCCCAGTTTTCCAGCTCCTGAATTATCAATTTAATGGAAGAAGTTGAAAAAAGAAACAAGTGCTATTTGCCAAGCAAAGTATAACAGTGTGCAACAGTATGAAGAAAAGGCTTGGGAATATATTGCAGAACGAGTAAATGCAGTTATTTTGTTCTAACGTCATGCGTTCGGGGAAGGATGTTAAAAAGAAATAGACTTGCAAGTCTAGCAAAAGCAAGAAGAAGCTGGCGCTTAATAAAAGAGAACAAAGAAAAATTGGTGGGGGTCTCTACCATCCAATGTGTCTATAACCCCCATGGACGAGAGAATTAAAGAAATTACAGGCGTGGGATATAAACGTGCTGGACGAGGCCACGACATCGTCCAACAGTCCCAAGCCCACAGATGCCTCTTCTATTATGGAAAGTACAGATAATGGTAAGTCAAATAGTGTTACATTTGTACAATTAAAGACCATCTATGTTAATTATCTTTTTTGTCTTTTGAAAATCATTTCAAAAGTAAATAGAGAGAGAGAGAGAGAGAGAGAGAGAGAGAGAGATTTAAGGACAATTACATTTATTTTGAAATTGTGAATTTTTTAAATAGTTTAGGCATTTGTTTTTAAAAGCATTTACAATGGAAATAAGTAAAAAAATATGTATACCGGATAGACATCAAATTATAATTTTTTTTTATTTTTGTAGATGAACAGGTGACTTTGAAGAAATGTGTGGGAAAGAAGCGAAAAAGAGTCGAAAATGGATATGAAAACTCTACATGCACACTTGTGGAGATAAACAGCGTCTTCGTGTTGAGGAAGACAGACTGCAATTCGAACGAAACGCCTCGAAATTGAAGAAGAGCGTCTCAAGTTAGAAAAAGAAAAGCACAACTTATACTTATGTCAAATGGGCATTATTCCAAGTGTAGATATCAGTGTGCGACCGGAGTCGGAGCAGCATTCAATTTAGTGAATTGTTTTTTACTAGATCTGTTTCCGAGATTAGTGTTCTTTTATTGATTGTTGATTATAAAGGAGGCTGAATTTTTGAAAGATATATCTATAAAAATATCAAATGATAATTTTGAAACCATAAAATCTTAATTTTTTCTCTAATAATTCAAAATTGTAATTTACGGACCATTTGGCCTCCTAAAAACCTGTATACAAATGCATGTCTTGCATTAAAATGATGAAATATCTTTGAATTACTATAACTTTTGATTACAATATTCAAAGAAAAGATGGCAATTACTTAGTACTCAGAATCGAATTTGAATTAATCTTCTTCTAACTTCAGCACCGTAATTGTTTACTCCTTGGAATATAACATTGTCTGGTTGTTGAAAAATACGACAATTAATTCTGTTTCGGGGCACAGGGACGTTGTTTTTGATGCAAAGGTTATCTAGCACCACACAAGCAGTCACGATTCGACAAGCTCTCTTGGGCCGGAAAAGTAGTGTCCCTCGGGAGCGATCGATGCATCGGAACCTCATTTTAAGGACACCAAACGCTCGCTAAATGGGGGTCCTGGTTTTAGCGTGGGAATCACTGTATGACTCCTCATGGGGGTTACTTGGGTTCAGTGACGGGTATTAGTAAGTAATACTTTAACGGGCACGCACTGTCACCAACTAGACAACCTCTGTTAATGTTGCCATTCTCAAACATTTGACACAAAACAGAATTTGAGAACACATATGCGTCATGAGATGATTCAGGCCACTTTGCTACCGAATTCAAAACTTTTAAATTCGAATCGCAAACTGCCATCACATTAATTGAATAAAAGTTTTTTTTTTTCTGTAAACAAACAAATACTTATGAGTTAAAGGTGCCTGAATAGGAATATGTGTCCCGTCTATTGCCACTATCACATTTAGGAAATTACATATACGAGCGAAGAAGCCCAGTATAATAGTGTTTATATCTCAATTAAATGTAGACAGGACTTAAGGCAACTAGAGTAGATGTAACAGCGTAAACAATTCTGGACACACTTGCTTTACTTATACATGTACCATGAAGATATGCACATACGGCTTGAAAACTGCCACTTGCATAAAAGCAAAGCGCAACCATGACTTGCAATGATATTGGAAGGGCATGTGATCTTTTGGTTGGGTGCTCTAAACGATCATTGAGCTCAATACATAAGTCAAAGATAACATGTTTTGGCAAACGTAACTTCTCTAAGATGTCACAATCGTCCTTAAATCTAATGGGTTGATTCTGTCCCTGAATACACGCTCACGCCATAAAAGTTGCCTATTTCTTATCAAAACATAGGCCGCCGGCATGTTTAAAATTGACTTAAGAGAGGTGTCTTGGTGTCTTAGGATTTTGAACAATCTAAAGATTAACACAAGTTAAGACACTTTTGTGAAACAGCTATGAAAAAAACTAATGAAATTTTTTGGTTTTAAGACAGATATTTGTCATACGATAGCTTTGTGAAACGGGCCCCAGGTATATGATTCCGTGTATGGCATTATATGTCTTAAACAAATCTTGTGTTTTCACCAATATATCTACTTTTCATGAATTCCTGCTGTGTATCAGAGACAATTAAATCAAGTATAAGTTTTAATGTACGACCAAAAATAAAGTTCAAATTAGTTATTTAGTCAACATTCAAGCCTTTCCAATCATAAACAAACATCCTCCAAATCCATTATGCTTAGAAACGCAATAATCGGCATATCTCTCTCCCCTTTGATCCCCCAAACATTCTCCCATCATGGGAGTCAACACCAAATTGACGATGTTGCCAATTTCTATGTACTGTTGCCCGATGTAGGCGATTTCTGCAATGTTTCGGGCGTACAACTGGTCGACAAGTTTTAAGATTTGCTGAGATAAGTCTGTTAATAACAGTTTGAATAAAGATCGTTCTGTCTTTTCTTCTCTGAAATTCAGCACTAAGTAAACAGCACTTTGGAACGGTCCTTGGAAACATTGGCAAAATAACGGTCCTCACGGACTGTCGTACATCTTGGACACCCAAATGTTGGTCTGCTTTGACGATCTCGTGCCTGTACATATCGGTTCCATAAACGATTTTTTACGTCTCATAAATCATTAAATTTTTCTGCAACTTGGCATTGTGTTTTGTCAGCTTCATTTTTCATTACTGCCCTGAAGCGTTCGTCCAAAAAAGGGTAGATTTTCAACAAAAGTTTGATTGAAACTAGAAGTGGCGTACATTACATATAGTTACAAATTATTCTTATAGGATTTAGGCAAAAACACCAAATACGGCTTAAATGACGAGTCAGTTGCATCAGGAGAAGATTTGAGAAAGTATGTAATAAACTAAGCTGCGATGCTTGACCTTTTATTTATAGCCTCTAAATATTTTTATCGTATCATTAACATTAAAAATTTATTAATAATTGCTTCTGGTTATTGTTCTCCCTTTATTTCGTAATAGCATGCATAATTCAACTTGAATTTAATATATTATATACTTGCACGATTTATACATATTTTGTACTGAAAATTATACAAAACATTGCTTATGTATTTTTATGTTTATATGATTTCAAATTCCATGTAAAGGTTCTTTTTTTAATCCTCTTAATCTAAATTTCTTATTAACAGCGAAGACACAGAAAAACATACTGATCAAAATGATACTGATATCATTGTGTTAGTGGTAGTGATCAGCATTTGTTGTTGTCTTGTTTTTTGGATTTCACTGACCTGCTTCTTTCGAAAACGTAAGTTCTTAAATTAAATTCACAATAAATATATCGTTTGCATTTTTTTTTATTAATTCCCAAAATTGTCGTTTTTGTATTAAATTTTGATCAAAATGAGTTTGGATTGTGAATAATAAATTAAAATTATTATACACATCTGTTTAAAATATCATATTTGTACAATTTTACTTATGTTTTGTAGGCTTGAAAACATTTTGCTCAATGCATGAAGATGGACAGAAACATATTAACATTCAAAAAGTAATAAATTTAAAATGACATATCAGATCAATTTAAAATTTGTTTTATATAAAATGCTTATTTACTTCTTTTTTCTTCAATTTTCAGGATTCAAAAGAAGCTCAATTTAACGACCTGTGTTCTGGGAGTTGTGAACCAATGATTATAAAAAAGGAGTAAACGTCATTTTGACACACATGATTTTTTTTAGGATCTAGTCAAGACATTTGAAGATTTTTTCATTTTAAGTTTTTACTCCAGATTATAGGTGGTCAAGGTCAATAAGTAACATTCGAATTTGGAGCTCCACTTTTTCTTTACTTAAAAATCCAGATGCAAATAGTTCAAGACGTGGCAGCATGCTATAGGCATCCCGTCTAACTTTGGTATTTAAACCACTCTCATTCTTTTAAACGTTAGAACAGTCACCACGGCACCATATCTTGATCTGTTGCCATTGTCACCACAATGTGAACTTGTTATTAAGTTATCTGACTTGCTGTGCTTTGTCGTGTGTTGTTTCGCATTATTATTTGATCAAATGATACCAATAATTATTGTTCTATACAGAAAATCACTTTATTATTCTAATTGATTGTAAACCATGCAAAACTATTACCATCCAATCATTGTAAAACTGACAATGGTTAATGACGGCAAAAATTTCTGAAACAAAGACAAAATCCAATACACACCGATTTCACGATGATTGGAAGAACTTCAAGATTAAAGCAATTTGACCATTAATGGATTCAAAAGACCATCTCACTCAACAGGAAGGACTGCTGCTGAGTGAACTGATGGACCACGAAACGAACATTGGCAGCTTTTCATCATGAAATATTTAACGAAAAACTCACTCTCCTAGCAGTGAGCGGCCACCGCGCTAACCACTCGGCCATCTAGGCAAGACAAAAATCTTGCTTCACTTTTTAGGCTTCACGATATCTTGAGATGAGAGAGAGAGAGAGAGAGAGAGAGAGAGAGAGAGAGAGAGAGATATTTTATAGAAGATTTGAAATGTTTGCTATGATACAATATAATGGTTTCAGTCAATGAAGAAAAAAAAACAGAAGAAAAAACGAAAGATCGTTTTAAAGGCCGAACTTTTTTACCGGGTGGTAAATCTCAGGTGAGGGCGGGGCTTAATTTCTAGAGGTGTGAAAGCCTCCGGGGCTGGAAGTCTACCTGCGATCGTGAACGCTGCTAATCACTATACACAGGAAGCAAATATTACACAAGATATAAATGATTAGTCAGAATTCGTCATCGTTTGAATATCTTTTTGTTTTAATGACCATACGACGCGATTTTATACGGAAATGTCGTCCGAGCACGTGTGTAAAGCACAATTAAAAACATTCAGTAAACTGATTCTGCTTTAAAGATTTAACTCAGTTCATTGTGTTTAGCACGGACATTGTTTAAGATGTTAATTTTAACAAATATAATTGTATAAGAAAACCATCAGTAAAAATATTCACTTGAATGTAAAGGCAGCCATTATACGATGACAACTAATGGATTTCGTTTTCCATGGAGTGACGTTTTCGTGCAACAAGTTCCATTTGAGTGTATAATCAGTAAATACAGCTTTAATAGCTCATAAGTTTGTTTTAAAAAAGAAAATTTTGTATGCATGTTTTGGGCTGCATGCGCATTCATCGTCATGAAATTTATTAGGTCATATACATTCAACATGATTCAAAAATAAATTGCGTATTTTCAATTACTGAATAATAAAACTATTTTTCTCATTTATCCGACCCTTTCACAATTCACTTATTACGGAACGAGAAAATAAACATGTTTGCCTATTAATTAAGGTGTCGCTTATAATTGAAGAGATGCTAAAATTAAATTGTGTTGCAGCAAAAATATTGCGTGCGGGGGGGGGGGGGGGTTTTGGTTATGTATGCCTTCCTGACTTTGGAGGAGAATAGTTACAACATGAGAGAGAGAGAGAGAGAGAGAGGGGGAAGGAGGGAAGGAGGGGGTGTATTTTTTCTTATTAAAACTATGTCACTACATGTATATCATGGGAGCATTCTTAGCTGTGCAAGAGAAGATACATGTAGATGTATTACATGTGCTGATAATGAACAGTGTTCAAATTCAAATTCAAAAGTATATAAATAAAAGTACCGTAATAGGGTGAAATATTATTTGAACACTGTTCGTTATCACCATATTTCATTTTTAATTTAACACAATACTTATTGTGATACCAGCGACTGGTGGGGGGGGGGGGGAGGATTTATAAATGTTTAACATGTTTAATATCCGACTTGATTTAAATAATAAAAAAACGCATCTAAAATGAGTAATATAAAGAGTATTTCGTTTATTCATACATGTTATGTTTTTAAAAAAATATATTTCAAATGGATTTAATCATCTAAAGACCACAAATACCCTTATAAGGGAATTACATAATATCTTGAACAAGGTGTCAGACTGACAATTTACAAGGGTTGAATATTGGGACATTCACACCTTTTGATCTACTGAAAGCATGTATACTATACACAGATACTGACTCGCTGATCTTCCTGTGAAGTAAAACTTCAAAGACATTTTAAAGTCCAGACCAGTTATCTTCTCTCTTTTGAAAAAAAATTCAGTATATTGAGCAATATGGTGGAATTTTTTTATAGTTAAAAAAGTTGTCCCTCCTCCACATATATGTTACATTAAAGTTTTAAAATTCAGATAATTTAAAACTATCTATAAATTGTAATTCATAGTTTTAAATTCTCTTAATTTTAAAACTTTAATGTAACATATATACTAATATTTATTTGACAATATTGATTAAATGAAATTCATTTTAAAAAAATCAACTAGATATTTAGTTACTAAAACATTGAGTTTGAAATATATAAAAGTATTTTCCCCTTTTTACTGAATAAGTTGCTATATTTTGTATGATAATTGGATTCCGAGTTTTTAGATAAATACATGCGTGGATCGGAGGACTGGGGGGGGGGGGGGGTGGTCAGAGGATAATTTTTTTTAAACTTACATAGTACAACTATCAAAAATATGTCTAAGCTCCCCCAGAAAACAAGTTTCCCTGCCCTTTCCCTGGAAAGAATTCTGACCGCGCATGTAATTATATATGAACTTAAAAAAATAGAAGCCCATTTTATCTCTTGTAAGCAATAGGAAAGAATCAAAACAAATCCAGATTTTGGTCTCAAATAAAGTAAATATTCAATTCATTGTTTAAACATGATAACTTATAAAAACATACTAGGCACAGTGGGTTACAGTGGTGTACAGTATTTGTCAGTACCCTGTACAGTGGGGTACAGTGCTGGTCAGTGCCCCGTACAGTGGTGTACAGTGAGGTACAGTGCTGGTCAGTGGGTAGGTACTGTGCTGTCCAGTGGAGTTCAGTGGAGTACAGTGGCTCTGTACAGTGGGGTACAGTGGGATACAGTGTGGTACAGTAGCTCTGTACAGTGGGTGTACAGTGGATTTACAGTAGGGTACAGTGGTTATACAGTAGATGTCAGACAATGTCAGTCAATTTTTGGGAATATCAGTGGATTTTGAATTCAGTAGTGTGAGTTAGACTCCAATAAAGTCAATGATATACCCTAAAATATACCACAGAAGCGGCAGCTTAGCTGATACGTATTTCAATGGGAAGCGACTCTATTTTGTATAAAATTTTAACATCCGGTAATCTAAATATATTCGGGGTTTTTTTCTCAGCTTTGCCGAAAAGGTCTGACAAGTTGTGATTGTAGAAAACAACTGATAATAAGTGTTTGTTAAAAGTCTTATACAAGAACAAACTTGAAATATGGTGAATTCATTTTTTCTAATCTTTCTCGTTAGAGGTCGAATGAAAATGGTAAGCTGTTTTGTACCACGATCTTGAACTATTGCAATTTTTTCTTGTTCACCTGAATCAATCTCGAACTATACGACTTTAATTGGTCGAGGTACTGTTTAACCTTATTTTTTTCTAAATTGTTTACGGAACATGAATGCTAAGGTAATTAGATGCGCATTCAAGGGAGTAAGATTGCTAGTATTAAAATCTAAAGGAACCATTGGCCAGGACAGATGTGGGAATGCATGAAAAGTTTAGCATGAAATTACAAATGTAGTGATTTGATTCACGGATGGGTTGGCAGCACCAACAAAGCAGCACGTGGTGGGATCCCAGAAACGGGAACATGTGCGGATCCTGAGGAAAACGCAATTGGAAGAGTTAGCGGCAATGCCAGAGGGCAAAGATTGCCGAATTGACTGCGGAGTCAAAGGTGGTCGCGGATTCAGAGGAAATATCATGGCAAGAGCCAGTGGCGACACTGATGGTCACTGTTTGCGCTGCTGTCACAACGATGTATTGAGAGAGAAAAACCCCTGACAATTAAATAATTATTCACTACATTCATTGTATATGCACATTTATTTAGAATTCTTGATGTTTTAAATACTCTTCTATGATATATATGATAAATGATCAAGAAATGTTGATTTCTCGTGGAAAAAATAAGATTACAACAATAAAAAAATAAGCTCTAAGCAAATACTGGTATTGCACCAATGTTTAAAAAATGATTTAAACTCAGAAATTTAACTTAACTTGTGCTTCCGATGATTACTCGAGTAGATTTGATTAAGCGATCGGATTAAGCGTGTTAGGTCAGTGAGCAGCAAAGGATATTTTTGCATGTTTTAATTGACATTTTCTTTTATGGATACATGTATAGGGGTTTACACGAGGTATTACAAGGACCCATCCAACAGAAGTTATCTTTCATGGGACTTATCTGTTCGTCTCCATATTGGGACTTTTCACACATTGATATAACATGGTGCATGTTTTCTTAGAAAAATAATCCAAGATCAAACAAGTCTTATTTGATAGGTAAAATAATTAACTACATGTATACCTTGTAGGCGTTTGCCAAAATGGAAGTCTAACCTCCGAACAGAAGTCTGTAAACAACCTGAATGCTAAATGTGTATGTGCTATGTAGTGACTCTAAACAGTGTTTTTGGGAGTTGATTTTTAATCAACTCTCCTATGCAGTCACTCGGATAAACCGAAAGTGAAACAGTGTTTGGACCCAATCTCTTAATCAACACCGCTAAAAAGAAATAGTACTTTAAAATAATCAATAATCGATAAATTCGACGAAATGTATTCGTTTGTCTTATTTCCCTTTAGAATATGTATCTGAAAAGCTTGAACATATTCAGAATTTGAAATGATACGATTAAATTCGAAAGTTTTAGTAGTTGTATATATTCCTACGAAATCAGGTCAATCCAGAGGAAGTCTCGTTCAACCAGACGCTCGGCTGTCTCCGTAAATTTCCGACGAGCAGGGTTTACGGAGATAGCCGAGCGTCTGGTTGAATAAGACTAATAGAGGCAGCACTAACAAAACACTAAACCGAGCGCTTTCCGGGTAATGGAATTCGGCAAATTTCGGCTGATCCCGTAACGTTAACCTACATAAAAATCGGCCGAGATCCGAAAGACAAAATATTTGTATTTATTAAAATGGTTAATAATTGAAACAAAATGAGTAATTTCGGCAAAAAAAAAATACAGTGTATAGCGTTGATTTTTAGAATGACAATAATTTTAGAACTATTTTCATTCGCCACATATTTGTACGCCCCACGCTTTATTTTCCCGCCAAGCTTCGAAGACAAGACATTTTCAGATTTGTCAACTCACTCACGTATCGTTCGAGATTTCTCAACGGAAAGGTTTGTGATTTATGTTTGTTTTAAATACATTTGAAAGTGATTGTCTTAAAGTTTATTTCGTTACATTTCTTACATGAAAAGTGAAGTTTGTAACAGTCAGCAAGCCTTTTTAAAGACACGGTCGCCATTGTTATTGTCATATACCATTTAGCCACAGGCCTAAGAACTAAAATAAAGAGTTATATTTTAGATATAATATTGTGCTGGTGACGAGGAAATCTTTATATTGATTGAGGCTTCGCATACGAGTGATAGTCTAGAGTGTTTGTTTTAATGCTTGAAGTGATGATATGTGAATTGCTTTGTTTTTGTCGTGGTGATTATAGAGTTTCATTGGGGTCGATAATCCAGAAATTCGGTCATGGAAAACCTGTTTAAATCATAAGCAGAAATTTATGTTTACCATTTTTTACAAGTGTATTCATTATTTAGAATTTGGGTGTACATAAATTATCCACATTTCACACGTCATAGAAAATTGTAAAATAGAAATGTACAGATGTATATCTTGGACATTTGATAATAAATGAACTGCAAGTGTTGTATTTCAGGGAGATGAACTTTCAAGAAATGAACAATCAAGACATGAATGATTAAAAAATATGAATATTGACACAAGAAATATGCTCTTACCATGCTCAAGAGAAATCTCAATTGAAGGCAAAGTACAGACTCTGAAACGTACTTCTACACCACACGCTCGCTAAACGGTTCACACGAAACGCTGAACGGTTTACACGAAACGCTGCACGCTTTGCCCGAAACGCTAAACGATTTACATGAAACGCTGAACGGTTTACACGAAACGATTCTCGCACGAAACGATTTGCTCGCTTTTCACACGCTTTGGACACGCTTTTATCCTGATCGATTCGGGTGCTCTCGGATTTTAACCCTGAATTTGTAAGAATTAATTTTAAGAAAACACGAAATAATAGAAATACTGATATTAGAAACGTATATGTACATAAGTATTCAATTGATTAATAAAATTAATTTGGTACTTACAATGTATATTTGGAGAAAAAAATTATTTAATCACAGAATTAGCCAAAAATACTACTTCTATAAATATATTCATTGCTCAAAAGAAATATCCATGATTCTTATTAGTGCCGTAAATATTAAGATTCCAGAAAAAAAGTTACCGTAACACAATATTCAATACCAGAAAAAAAATTCGTATGATTACAACCTGAAATCGGTTTTTCAGTATTCGGCGGGATTTGTTTTTTCTTCTCACATTAGTATTTTTATTGGTTTCGGAGAATACGATCTAAAAATACTAACAGTAAATAAACCTGTAATTTTTTACATTGATAATTTTGAAAGTTATGTAAAATAAAATTAGTCACATAAGTTAGAAAAATGCTATAAAAAAAACGATTATTTTTTTTTATGTCGTATCATTCGCGTAAATAATTGTTTCGTACATAAAATCACAGAAGAAAATCAATCGATTAAACAATAAAGAAAGTTTTTATTACTATTTCGGATTTCGGAAAGAACAAACAAAATGATTGAAATTTTTGTCTCAATATTCGTTTACAAAACTGGCGCCCCGCATAACGGCGTACAAGATATCTATCATAATCTATTTGGATTAAGTACCATGCATATAGATTCCCATAATAATTAAATGTGTACATTTTAGGAAAATTTCAGTATGTTAATTACTTGTTGTTTTCTGTTATCAATGTTTAAATAATTAAAATAATAACTTGTAGATATATTTTTAATCGGGATTCAGAAGAATTTACATCCCGCATTTCATAGAAATGTTTATGTTAACATTTAATTTTGTACAAATTAATGTTAAATAATCCATCATTTAAATTGTGTGCATCATCAAATACTGATTTCGACTACCATTAAATCTCTATTGGCTGTTGACAAAAGAAGAGACGCGTGACCATCCAATGAAAACGAATACAGAGAGTTTGATTAACAGGTTCAGCCAGGTGCAGGTCTTACCCGATGTCCGAGGTTATGTGTGCTGCTTGTACACAGCCAAATAGTCTCAGTAACTAGACTTCTTTCAATACGCGTACCTTTCTTTTGTTTGTTAAAACTTAATTCAATTTTGTAGAAAGATAAGTATATCATTTCTTATAGATTTTGTTCACGAGAATATCTACAAAGGAGGTTTGCCAATCACAAACAGTTTAAAGTAATGTTTAACACGAGCGCTATTTTGAAACAATTAAATGTCAGAGAGTTCCGAATGAAATCTGATGAACGTTTCACACGGTTCTCGCACGCTTTGCCCGAAACGATTTTCACGCTTTGCCCGAAAATCTGCACGCTTTGCCCGAAACGCTTTACACGAAACGCTAAACGGTTTACACGAAACGCTAAACGGTTTACACGAAACGTTTCTCGCACGAAAGTTGCACGCTTTTTTGGTGTAGTAGTACGTTTCAGGGTCTGTATCTTGTGCAAGAAAAGTAACAAAGTGTGGTTATTAACATGTTTTAGGAACTGAGGTGTTGAAAGTGACCAAATATTAATCTTAATGGATGTATAGAGATGTGATAATTAATGTCGGGATATTCTCTATTGAGATCTGATTTTCATTAACTTGCACTGACTGATGGTTGATTCCTGTTGATCAGTAAAGTGCAACATATTTATGAGTTCAGAAGGCCATTGATTAATTTCAAAATTATCTTTGTTTGATCAAGATTATTTATTCAAGTTAAAGTTATACTCTTGTGAAAAGAACTGAGGGTTTCACATTGCACTGATTTTTCCCTTAACATTGCACCGATATTTCCCCTTAAGATATATAACAGTTGGGGTTTGTATAAAACGAAAATTCAGGTAACTGCTGTTAACTTGGACATAAAGAATATGCATGGAAAGGCAATATTAATATTTTCCTTGTCGTGTGACTTTGCGACTGCTGTGGAATAGTTGGTGGACCTCTGGTTGTTAAACCAATTGAAAGTCGAAAAATAGCTTAACTTAAGGAAAAAAAAATCATGTTGTGTTAAGAAATAGTTGACAGAAATTGGAATTTAAATAAGTGTTAAAGAGAATTAATTAGAAATGAAAAGAAGTTGTAACTTTTCAGATTCAGATAATGAAAGCCTACCAAAAAGGTCAAACTTAGAAGCTGTTCAATATTCCGAATTAGGATTATTCCTAATTATAGATATAGAAAGATATGAAGTTGTCGAGTCATCAAATACTTCGCTTGCTCATAATGTCATTTTTGAAAGAAGTGTTTTGGCAGTTTTCACCTGGGTTCTGATAATTTTTCAGAGACAAGTAGGGGCCGGCAATGTGTTGCAAATGCATTGATAAGCATTCTTTACAGAGTTGCAAGTAAAAACACAGTTTTCTTTTGGGATAAAGAAGTAATTGATTACCTTTTAGTTGAAGGAGATTCTCTTTATAGGCAAGTGAGAAATACTGTTCACATCCATATTTGAATCCCGAGGACATTCTTCGAAAAGTGTGTTTTTATTCATGTTTAACAAATTGCTCCATTTCAACAACATTTGCGGGAGATATTGTAAACACATCTTCAAATGAATTTCCCTTTGTTTCATTGGGAACAGCATTAAATCTCTGTTTGAATGAAGCACCTCATGCTTGTATATTTCTTTGTAAGGGCGTTGCTTTAGCAATTCATTATTCTGATTCTTTTTTCCACATTTTCGACTCCCATGCTAGAAACATACAAGGACAAACTGATAGTGATGGAAATGCTGCCATTTGTACTGTCAAATCGTTACAGGAGTTGCAAAATCTTCTGAGATTTCGGTTTTGGAATAAAAATTCAACACAGTTTGAAGTTAACAAATTCAAGGTGCATATATTGAAGGACAAAAAAGCACTCAAGAGAAATGACCCGATAGTATGTTTGTCTCATAAAAAACACACCCGTTCAAACAAACTTGTTTGTAACACTTGTCGTACAACAGAAATTCTGTCACAAGTCAATGATCATTGTGTATCAACAGAAAGTTTGTCAGAAGTTAATGATTGCAGTAGTTCGGCAGAAATTTTGTTCCAAGTTAACGATTACAGTGCATCCATTGGTATCTCATCTCAACTTAATGGTTGTGGTAATTCAACAGAAATTTCATCAGAAAGTAGTGATCCTGGTCAACCAGTGGAACAATCAATAATTGTTGATTTCCAGAAATCTGTACAAGAAGGACCTATTCATGTATGCCAATGCTGTAAACAAACTTGGTTCAAAGAAAGTGTTTCGAAGGCTGTAAACATACCTGATGGCATTCTTCAGCAGTGCCAAGTAAGGAAAGCTGACATAGTTTGTGGTACATGTAAATTGTATTTAAAAACTAATAGAATACCCCCATGTTCAGTTGCTAATGGTATGGCTTTTCCATCAAAACCGAAGGAACTTGAACTGACTGAACTTGAAAAACAACTTGTTTCTCCAAGAATTCCATTTATGCAGCTCAGAGAAAAACCTAGAGGAGGACAGTTAAGCATTAATGGAAATGTTGTTAATGTCCCAGCAGATGTCACTTCAACAGTTAAAAACATTGCCCAGGATGATGTCAGAAAATGAAACTATTGCATTAAATTTCAAGCGCAGCTTAAGCTTGAAGCATTCTGTGGCCAGTCAAAGAATAAGGCCAAACAAAGTCTTTGTTGCAGCAAAGTGGCTAGTTAAGTTAGTCCTTTGTATAAAAGTGAAGGAATTGAGGTAAATCAGAGTTGGGTTCATTCATTGAATACTGATGAACGCAATAATACAGAAACAAGCTCTGAATTAAGCACAAGTGTTAATAATTTGGCAGGAGAGTCAAGTCTTGAAAAAGTCAAAATGAGATAGATTCATGGACTGATGACCCTGATCTTGATGACAGGCCCAGTGGAAATACTGATACTGTTTTTCAGAGTGTTGATTTTCGTGAGTTTAATGAAGTGTTGAATGTTGCACCTGGTGAACACAACAATCCTTTAAGTATGTTTCAGGATATTTTCTAGTTTCTGGCATTTCCTACTATATATTGTGGAGAAGCTAGGCCAGACAACAAGTCTCGTAAAGTACCTTTGCATTACAGTACCATCTGAGGAATGTTGACAGAAGATGTGCAAAGTGCATTCCAAATATCTTTTACAAAGCAAAGAAATTACAAATAAAACAAATCAATGACAAAGTCTCGCTAGCAATTAGAAAATGTAAACTGCAAGGGAAGAAATTTACAGTAGCAGAGGTGTTGGATTCCATTACGGTAGGCAAAATAGTTCATTTAAATGAAGGATATCATGTGCTGCGCAACCTTCGAGGATCCCCACCTTATTGGGAAAAAGCAAAAAAAGATGTTTTTGCTATGATGAGACAGTTGGTCATTCCCACTTGGTTCTGCTTTTTTTTTCGGCTGCAGAAACGAAATGGATTCCTCTCTTAAAAACACTGGGCAAACTCACTGACAATGTGACCTATACAGATGATATAAATAGCCTTTCTTGGGATGAAAAATGTGTTTTTTCGTGTGGAATTCCAACAACGTGGTTCTCCTCATGTTCATATGCTCTTGTGGGTGAAGAATGCACCAAATGTATCTTCTGATTCTTACGAAAAAATTTCGCAGTTTGTTGATAGATATGTCTCTTGTTTAAAAAGTGGTACAGATCCAGTTTTGGTTAATTACCAGACTCACAGGCATGCCAAGACGTGTATGAAAACAAAGCAAATCTATTTGTCGCTTCAATTTCCCAATTCCTCCTATGCCTAAAAGAGTTACTTTGTCCCCTTTAGAAGATGAAGCTGTATTGCCAGAGGCAAAAGCAAATTACCAAAAGGTTTGCACGCTACTTAATTCAGATTAAAACAATCAATACTGATATAGACTTCAAAGAATTTTTATCAAAATTAGAAATGGGCTTTGAGACATATACATTGGCCATTAGATCATCACTGACTCAAAGGAAACTTTTTTTTAAAGAGACAGCCATACGAAATTAGAACCAATTCTTATAATTGTACCTTGTTGAAAAGTTGGCTTGCAAATATGGATATACAGTTTATCCTAGACCCATATGCATGTGCAACATATATTGTTTCCTACATCTCTAGGGGTCAGCGAGGGATGTCAAACTTGTTGAATAAAGCATGTGAGGAAGCTCGAAGAGAGGATTAAGACATAAGGCAGCAAGTAAGGCACATAGGGAATCAGTTTTTGTCCCATGTGGAAATTGGAGCTCAAGAGGCAGCTTATCTTGTGTTACAAATGCCTTTTCGCAGAACTTCCAGGTCTTTTGTATTCATCAACACAAGTCCTTCAGATGAACGAGTCATAATGTTAAAGCCTAAACATGTACTGGAAGACATGAAGGAAGACAGCACTGACATTGAATCAAGCAACATTGTGAAACTCTATCAACAGCGACCAAAAAGTATTGAAAAGTTGTGTCTAGCAGACTTTGTTTCTAAATTTGCTGTAAGATACAAACAAGGGAATCAAATCCTAATTTGATAAGTACAGATGATCTGCCAGAAACAGAATATATAGAAGATACATCAGATGATGTTGAGGATGATTCTGTGGACTTTGAATAACAAAAAAGTTACATGTTTAGAAATGGAACAGAAATAGTTCAAAGGAAAAAACAATGTATTTTAAGATGGGTGCACTTTGATGTAGAAACAGAACCTAAAAATTTTTACAGAGAACTACTGATGTTGTTCACACACTGGAGGAATGAAGTTAAGGACTTGAAAGGAAACTGTCTGTCTTTTGAAACTATGTATTTAAACAAAAAAGATGAAATATATAGCAAAAGGGGAGAATATGAACCAAGTCATGTTGTTGTTAACAGTATAGAGGAGGCAATCCTGATGGGCAGTTCATTGGAAAATGAGTGTCTTGATTTTGTTGCACCTGAAAATGAGCATAATGAGCATATTGACAGAGATAACGGTGATAGGCTTTGTCAAAAGTATGGGTGCTTCAACCCTGATCAAAATATGACAAATTATGATATAGGGATAGACCTTGGCATAGCAAGAAAGCAGCTTGAAAATGAACAAATCACCCAGTGGGGAGATATAAATGATGATGGTTACAGACAATTATTGAGAAACCTGAACAAGCAACAAAAAGAGTTTTTATACCATATTTTGCATTGGGTGAAAACAAAACCAGATCCACTCTATGTTTTTTTGACAGGAGTTGCAGGTGTGGGGAAAAGTGTTGTGACAAGGGCTCTCTACCAATGTTTACTGAAATATTTTTCTCGTCAATTACAAAAGTCACCAGTTAACTTGCATGTCTTACTTTGTGCACCAACAGGAAAGGCTGCTCACAACATAAATGGTGCAACCATACACTCATCATTTTGCTTACCAGTTGGGCAAGGTTTCAAATATAAGCCCTTAGACATGCAGCAGTTGAACATTCGAAGGTTTAAACACATGCACCTTAAAGTTATCTTCATTGATGAAATATCAATGGTTGGACATGGCATGTTTAATTTTATTAATTTAAGATTGCAAGAGATAAAAGGTTGCAAAAAGCTCTTTGGTGGAGTAAGCATTATAGCAGTCGGTGACCTTTTCCAGCTTAAGCCAGTAATGGATGGTTGGATTTTCTCACAATCATGCCAAAACTATTGACCTTTAGCAACAAACTTATGGAGAGACAATTTTCAGATGTACGAGTTAACAGAAATAATGCGACAAAAAGATGATAAAGAATTTGCTGAGATTTTGAACAGATTGAGAGAAGGAAAGCATACCACAGATGATCTTGCAAAATTAAAAGGTGCTTTGACTACTAATGACAGCAAACTTTCCAACATTCCTCATCTTTTTGCAACAAGGAAGGAAGTCTTTGGTTTTAATGAAAAAATCTTTTCACAGTCCTTATCCGAGATGAAGGTCGTTATTAAAGCTATAGATTGGGTAATTGGGTGTCCTAATGAATCATTGCATCCAAGGATATTGTGCAAAGTTCCTGATGACAATTCGAAGACAATGGGTCTAGTATCTGATTTGAAATTGGTTATCGATGTGCCTGCAGAAATTACCAACAATGTTAATGTACAAGATGGTGTCACAAATGGATCACCTTGTATTGTTAAGAAATTTGACTATCTTGTTCAGGACTCTTAAAGAGTAAGCATTGTTTGGGTGGAATTTCTTGAGGAATCAACAGGACAAAAAATCCGCACCGAACATTTCAGGCTTTATCATAATGGGATATAAAGACCCCTATTTTGGAAATAACAAGGATATTCAAAATTTAAATAAATGGAGTATATCAAGTGAAAAGGCGACAGTTCCCGTTGCAACTTGCTTCGGCCAAAACAATACATAAGTCTCAAGGGTCAACCATGCAAAATGCAGTTATTCATTTTGGAAATCGGAAAATAGATCATATTCATTATGTTGGTCTAAGCAGAGTGACACATATTAGAAATTTACACATACTTAGCTTAAATGAAAGCAAAATCAAAGTATCTAACCTAGTGTTGGAAGAAATGGATAGGTTAAGAAGTAAGTCACAAATATATTTAAGCCTTGAAAGCTTTGATGTCCTGCCTCTATCAGTCACAAAAGTTGTATTTTACAACGTAAGGTATCTTCATCGTCATATGGTAGAGCTTAAAAAAGATTTTACTTTGTTATCAGCAGATATATTAGCTGTGTCAGAAACAAGATTTAGAGAGGCAGATAAAATTGACATGTACTCTTTAACTGGATTTACTACTTATCGCTTTGACTACCCTGTTACAGCACACAGGCCAGCGTATGGTTTAGCAATCTCTGTAAAGCAGTCTATACTGGTTAGAAATGTGTTCAGGAACCTCATTCACAATATTCAGGTTTTGTCGTTAGAGGTAGCTTGTGCTCACAACTGGTTGTCAATAAAGTTTTTGTATGTTCCACCAAAAACTTCAATTTCACATTTAAAGAAACTGTTAAGAAGCATAATAAGCACTGAACATTTTTCTCAGCCAATCCTTATAGCTGGTAATTTCAATTTTGATTCACATGTGTCTAAAGCTCTTGAGTGTTTCATGCTTGAAACATTTAATCTTAGATATTTAGAGACAGGTATAACAACAGACTATAATTATGTGCCAGACCAAGCTTTTACAAATGTTGGAAATTCTGCTCTTCCCTCATGGGGAACTTTGGAGTCCTATTATTCAGATCACAAACCAATATTCATATGTTTCAATTATACAAGAGATCAAAACTGTTCTTTAGTTAAAAGTGCTTTAAATGATATCTCCATGCTTAAAAAATCCTTAGACAATACTAACAGATTGTTTATTACTTTCGTCTGAAACAATATATATTTGACCTACAAACTGCAAATTAAAAAATGCTTGTGTATTCTCTTATTGCAAGACTGAATTTTCAAATATTTACAAATCCTTTACATTGTTTCAATTTTAACTTTTATATGCATTAAAATGTTGCATTTTTGTTTGAGCAACAACTTTCATTTTAATAGCTTCTTTATTTCAATATGAAGTATTTCAACATTCATAATGCTCTTCTTATTCAAAATAAATGATACTTTTTGTTCCAATAAAATGTTCTCTAAATTTGATTGTTTTAAAAAAAAGCCTTTTGCATTAATACAATTTAACTTTCCAAATGTTCAGCATCAAGAAACTGAAGGCTTCAAAGCCGAAGCCATATTCCAACCCACTTAAATTAAAAGTGATTGGGGTCGGTGTTAAGTCGACGTACACAACAGCCGATGGTAAAGAAAAAAAGCTTGTTCCACATGGGATTGCAGAAAAAGAGGACTCTATAAAAGTGTCTTTGTATGAAGTTGACAAATTACCATTATTGAAGGCAGGAGAATACGTGGTTCTATCGAACTACGTATACAGAGCCGACCCTCATCCAACAATAGTGGTAACTGCAGTGACCAGAGTCATGAAAACCTCAGCCTTTGCGGTTCCAGAAGATGTCGATTTAACAGCAAAGGCAATTGCAAATGCTGCCCCAGCCAAGATCATAACGATCCATGATGCCAAAAAGAGCCCTATCAAATCCTTGGTATCGATAAAAGGACGAGTTATTTCGGTTTGTTGCAATACCTCTTCAATTTTAAATTCAATTTCTTATATTTGTGAATATAAAACCTTTACCTGAATCTTTAACAATACATTGTTCAGAAGATTTTTAACAAGTTTTTAAATGCCTAATAACTATGTCATCTCAACAATTTACTTTCCTATATTTATCAAAATTTTATTTTTTTGACAGGAGGAAATAATTCGAACAGTACAAGTAAGAGGAACAAATGTCCAGGTACGGAATGTAAGGGTAAAGGATGGAACCGAGGAAGTAAAGGTGGCATTATGGCGTGACCAAGTCGATGGGTGCAAAGTTGGAGAATTCTTAGAATTCTCTAATTTGGAGACCAACTCGTACATGGATGAGGTTTCCCTGTCAACAACACAAAGAACAAAAGGGGATGCATTAGAATTACTTTGTCTTAATGTATGTAGACACTAATTTGTCTCCCTATAAACTATTAAATCACAGCATGGATGAGTCTTAGATTATGAATATATTCATGTATGTTGAACATTGCCTAAAGATAAGTTCTTTGAATGATATCTGAAGATAATCACAATTTTTATTAAGATGAAAAACATTCATTAGTTTGTAACTCTTTTCTTATTTTATTCTCTATATTGTACACTGATAATAAAAAGTAAGGCAGATTATCCTTACATTTTTTTTAATATCTATTCTAAGTTTACCAAAATTCTAATTTAATATTCAGTTACAGTGTAGTTCTAATTTAATATAAAATTTTGTTCACATTAATTCTTTCTTCTGCTCCTTTCTATTACTCAAAAAATGTGAACATTTGTGATTTCAAACTGTAATTTTGATGAAATGTATACAATCTCATATATTTACTTTTTCAAAGGTCTCTGCCTGTGATGACACTACGTATCGATTTTGTACTATATAACTCATAAAGCCAAATTGAGGCGCCGGCGGGGTTTGCTTATTTATATTTATATATTCAATCGTACGATGGTTTTAAATTATTTAAATATAAGTAATAAGGAATCAGTCTTTGAATATTATGAGGTGATAATTTCGGTCGGGGCGTGATCAAATCTATCATAAAGCCCTTCGGGCTTTATTGGATTTGATCACGCCCCGACCGAAATTATCACCTCATAATACTCAAAGAATTCAGTCTTTGATATTATGAGGTGATAATTTCGGTCGGGGCGTGATCAAATCTATCATAAAGCCCACCTCATAATACTCAAAGAATGATTCCTTATTCCTTATGTATATACTTTATATGTACATTTTTTTTACGAATTTGAATGAATTTATGATAGAAATGTTATTACATCACTTGTGTCACTCACGTGACCTATTGCAATTGGTGTCATCTGTTGTCGTGATGTGCATCTTGTGTATCACTTGAACTTTTTGCCTTGAAAAGCTGTTACTTTAATGAAAGTCCTCTTTGTTCACCAGACCCATGTACGATGTGTATACATTCCCCAGATACACATGTATCTGGAGCAGAAGCTTCGTTAATTTACCTGTTTACCTGTGTCATTGTTTCGAATCATTCGTGTGTGAAGGGATATTATGTAATCAAAAAAATGAATAATGAACATAGATCTGCCAATGCAAGCGTTTTAAGATATCATATTCATCGGTAAAAAGGCGACGAGAATAGCAAATTTTAAAATCCTTTAAAAAGAAGTCTGACTGTAACAAAATAATTACGGATACAGATTTCTAAATCTACAGTACTTACAATAACAAGTTACGTCAAAACATCACACCTATATCAATCATATCGGCTGAAAAATCTTATTTATTTTGTATAGCTTGTAAGAAAATCTTCCTCTGAAGCCTCGTTATAGCCTAATTCTATTTTCCCCTGATTAGATTTCTCAAAGCAGGTACAATATAAAAATAGCCAGTTTGAAGCGGCGTAACACCGTTATTTTTGCATCAATTTTTTTGGATGAAAATAAATTCTATGACATAAGTTTCACATCGGCTGGGCTGCAGGTACCCATTAACAGTCATTAAAAGAGACCTATAAAAGGTGACTTGAAGAAAACGTCCTGTTTGATTTTTCATAATGAACTTCATATTTTGACTAATTATTGCAAATCTTGAATACTTCATTTTTTTCTTAAATTCTAACCAAATGCTATGTGGTTTGCTTCATTGTTGTCAAAATTTGATGCCAACTTCTCTTGACCATCTCCGATCCTCAGCAATTTCTTTTATCCATAGCATAAATCTGAATTTTATACAGACAATTTGAACTAGTATTTAAGTGTTAGTATTACCATCAGTCACACCACTACATGCTTTGTGTAGTGGATTCACGAAGAACTACCGGTACTCATAAATGAGTTATACCCGCCGGTGCACCAGCACTTTTTTTTTCACACTCGTTTATTCCATTAAATCCATCGTAGGCAAATTTGCAATAAATTTGTAAAATGCTTTGATACCATCTAAAAATTTCATTCTATTTCATTTCACTTATAACGCTTACAAGATATGTAACACTTTTATGATGAAAAAAATACTTTGAGGCTGAGGATCAAAACCTCAATATTTGTTACTATACTTTAAATGACTCAAATATAAAACAATGCAAAATACTTATAAAAAAAAAAGTGGATTGAAGATAATAAATTACAATTGAAAGGTGTCCAAAACTGCATTTTATTAAATTATATTGTAATACGAACAAAGGATCAAGTACACAAGACCTAGTGAATTTGTCTCTAAAATTATGAAAGTTTTTAATTTGATATTTTTTAACAAAAAATTTGTGAATCTTATTTGCTGCCATGTGATGCTCCCCCATCAATGCTAACAGGAGCAGTCATTGTCTATGAAAAATCTGAATTTGGATTTTCCATTATGGTGGAAGACGAAGACACATTTCAGACAGTTGGTATCCCCATAAATATGGTCCGTGACGCTCTCGAATGTGATGAGAATAGTGTTGAAGACACTTTATCCATTAGAATACCATTCAGTGTTGCAGTGGAAACCACAAATGGTATTGTCTCTTCATTTGCTTTAGTGTGAACTTTTTATGCACTGTTAGTGATTGCCATCCTGACCATATTTTGGGTTTTTTGCTTTATGATTATGCTTTTTCATGTATATTCAGTACTTTGCATTATACATGTTAATTAAGATCTTAACTTTGCTGTATACTGTTAATTAAGATCTGAACTCAGATAAATGTCGTGTTTGAATGCTTTTATGTATTTGGAATGCACGTTGTGCATTTTAAAATGTTTGAGAATTTTATCACTTATTTAAACTGCTTGTTTTTAAAATTGTTGTTGTCACTGGATATATGATGGAGAATATTATGCCTTTTGACATTCTGTAGTTCATTGCGTATAATTAAACACTTCATTGTAACAGTCTGTATGACTTATCTGTTTTAAGTCAAGTGCAATATGAACACATCATTCACTGTATGTTCTGACACATTCCCAACAGCGTTTTACTCCTGGTTCATTTATTTTTTCAAAATTCAAATGCACATTCTGTTTCATTTCCATTATAATAATCTATAATAACTTCTCTATGAAGTTTCTTTTTATACATTTGTATTTTAATACATTTTGATCAGGTGATCTGTTAATAAGTGCTCTTTAATTTTCAAAGGCTTCATTTTGTATTGGGACACAAAGAACAAAAACCTAAAGCTTTGTTTAGTATGTACATGTATTAAAATCAAAGGATCACTAAGCCAGATGTTAGAGGTCCTCAACATGTACCAATAAACACTATTGTTGTTGCCTTGTTTTTATTTTTGACTAAGAATATGTTATAGTTCAGTGTTTGAATACTTGAGTTGTTGTCCTTTTGGGGGTTTTAAGTGTAGTTTTCTTGCACTATTTTTCAGCATTCCTGAAATTTCTGTTATGATTTTCGATTTTCCCAATCATGTTGCTTTAACTGGACATACAGGTACTTAAACATATTACTGGTATTTTGCCATGTAATACATGCATTTAAACAAGTTAATAAGTTTTAATTGCAAAAAGTTCTCATTTATGATTATTTAGCTTCTTTATGTAAAAAAAATTATTTTGTTTTACATCTGCAGTATTTACTTATACTTTTATACATTGATTTTTTTTTATCCAAATACCATACTAGTCATATCAAAATCTGTCCTCTTGGGTGATTTTTAATTTTATAATTTATTGATCTATTGCATTGATTCAAATGCACTACCAGTATTTTTCTAAACATGTATATATGTTTGCTGGGTTTTTTTTGTATTTAACCAGTAAAACTACTAACCTTTTATTAGTTATCAAGCTTTAAAATTGAACACATTGTATAATGTGAATGATTAAAACAGGAAAATTTGTTATTGAGGATTTTTATAAGTTCTAGAACAATAAAAAAATTAGAAATTCCTTTATTTTCAATAAACATAATTCATTTTTTATTAATTTAAAAAAAAAAATATTTGATCTTCATTCTGTTTAATACAGATTGATCATAATTCAAATAGTTTCCACTGAATGCCAACTACAGTTTTTGTTATTGATGGTTTTTATAAGTTCTAGAACAATAAAAAAATTAGAAATTCCTTTATTTTCAAAAAACATAATTCATTTTTTATTAATTTTTAAAAAAGAATTATTTGATCTTCATTCTGTTTAATACAGATTGATCATAATTCAAATAGTTTCCACTGAATGCCAACTACAGTTTTATCAGGATCTTTTAATTTAAGATACATGTAATATTGCTGACTAATTTGTTTATATTACAATTGTTTCTGTTTTTGTTCTGATATTATATAATTACCAATGTTCAATTATATTCCTGTTCACTTTTGAAAGCTACACAGAATGTTTTTCAGATGGTTTTCGGTCTTCCATCCCTTATACCATCTCTGAATAAATTTGGTTTAACTGTTGATGATTGTTGTTCTACATATTTACTGGAATCATATTTAGCATTTCTCTCAAAATACATATTTTTCTCCTCCAAAAAAGTAAAATCATAAAACCTTTTAATACGCTTCTCCCAATTGGGATGAGCTTAATCTTGATCAGGAATATTTCTAACTTATGGGTCAATGTCAAAGCAAACTTCTTTGAAATTCTTCTCATCCTATTGTCCATTATTTCAGCAGGACCCTTTCAGAAGGTAACCATTTCAATGTTGTCTAGATATTAATGTACATGTACTAGTCCAAACATACTACTGGTATTAAATCTATGCAAGATCAACTCCCATTAGTACTTTCAGTACTTTGATTTGTATTAGGTATTAGTAAAATGTTGTCGTAATGATTAAGAAGGTATTGTTATGTACTTGAAAGCCCAATGTGCATACAAAATAACTTTTAAAACCTCATATGTACTGCTGTTTAAGGTCTTCCGTTTTCAACGGAAGACCTTGTACTGATTCTGTTGGTAATTCTTTTTAAGGTCTTCCGTCTTCAGCGGAAGACCTTACTGTTTTTCTACGCGTTCTCATTCTTCTATATTATTATTTTTCTTCTTGGTAGTCACCCTTAATTTCTCAGCCATTTCTCAATCGATTTTAATGATTTTTACAGGGATGATGTCTTAGGTGAATATCTTTTTGCATCTTACTTCCTGTCTGAAAATTCACTTCCGCTTCTGAATTATCTCCCTTTTTCATGTATTTTGGAACATGATATTGTTCACGCATCTCCTCAAAAACTGTTATAGTTAGGGACTTGAAATTTATATGCAAGATAGAGTGGTTATGGTAGATTTGCTTGCTTGTTTTAGATTTGACCAGAAGTCATCATCCTTGAAGCTAGCCCGGAACTGAAAATGTTGATGTTAAATTTTTTTGACAATTTTTACGAAATTTGAGATTTGATCACGAATATCTTTCTTCTAATCAATATTTTGCTAACACATGTAGAGCATCAAAAATTAATCTATGAAAGATCTTTCAACTGACGCCAAGCAAAAGGGGCTGACCCCTCATATAAGGGGCCAAGAGGGGTCTAAAGTCTTTTATCTATATCTCTTTAATGAAAAATATTTTGTAATGTATTAAAGAAGCAAAAATGTGTATCTTCCAGTTATCTACCTATATTTGTTAAGAGTTTTCTGATATGTTACATAATCTGGATTTTAAAGGGGCTAGAAGTCCAATATTTTGATCATTTATTTCTTAAAAAGGAGAAATATTTTGAAATGCATTATAGAAGAGAAGATACTCAGAATAATATTCGTAATAATATTCAACGACCAAAGTTTCGTTTAATGGTCCTTATAAGGAGATAAAGAGTCGGCCCCTAAAACAATCTTTCCCTAATATCTCAAAAACAGTCACAAATTTCTAAACACTTGTTGAACAAAATGTATTTAATATTAAAGGACCTTTCATTGATATCAAGAAAAAGGGGCTAGCCCCTCAAATTACATGATAAGAGGGATCTAAATGTTTCAATCAAAGCTCTTATACATATATCAGAAACAAAACAATGGCGAGAAGTCCAATACATTTCTGATTTATTTGTAAAAGAAAAAGAGGATATAGATATTGAAGAAAAGAGTCTGTTTAAAATCAAAGGATTTTTCATTCTATTTCCAAATCATGTTTAGCTGGTAAATAGCAAAATAAGGGTCAAGCATGTATCTCAAACTCTAGTGATATTGGGAATTTAGTATTTTCCGTTTAATATAGAAGTCACCGACCACCGCCCACCCCCCCACCCTTCATAAAATCATTTAGTTTTTCTGGCCCGATTTTACTTGATCTTTGATCTCGGACCTTTAATTTCAACTTAGTACCATTCTAGATTACCGCACTAATTACCAGACCAATTCGTTCATTATTAACAGAGTTATGAACTTTTTGGCATTTGAGTTTTAATTTTCGTGTTTGACATGTACTGTAAAAAAAAAATTCTAACTCCCGAGCCCTTCACTCAATCTTCATGAAATTTTGTGAAAATGTACCTCGGACCTCATTCTGTTTTTCTGCCAAATTTGCAGCGGGTTGAACAATTAAGAAGAAATTCCCGATATCAAGCCGCGAGTATAGCCTGTACGGGGACTTAAAATTTACACAGTGCAAGGGATGTAAGCAGCCGCGTAATATTTCTGTTGCATGTATATTTCTTGTTTTCCGTTTAGTCTGTATCTACGATACCGTGTGGACTAATTATGAATGTTAGAACTGTGAAAATTACTGTCATCAATTTTTTTATGAATAAATTTACGTGTTACTGATTTCGTTATTTCTACATTTATAAGAATTTTATCAATCCTGTTGATATAAAACAGTCAAACATAATAGTAAACGACACAAAAAAATCTCTACTCTGAAATACATGTGTAAAATGCATCAGTCATTGTTTTAGGACTTCCCCTAATTGTCGTTAACCGAATCCGAGATCCACACCTCAAAATTCTACTTTCGATTTATTTACGACGAAAATCAAGCTCGGTCCTTTTCATCCCCCTCCAGACACAAACACGCATTAATATTTCAAATGACCTCGCACTGTTACCAAACCTGAGTAGTGAGACATCTTACACGTTGTTTTTCATCTCATACAAAAATTCAGCTCCTGTCCCGGGCGGAAACGCCCCAAATTCAAAGAGAAAATCGGGAATTATTTCGCGTCAGCCATGTTTTGACGTGAACCTTCGACGATGAAATATAGACTGGCAATGCCTATATATATTTCGTACGATAGAGACAGAGGACCAGTCTACGATGAAATACTGTTATGACACATGCAAAGGCTGTGTGTTCGAATCTCGCCGGAGCCAAGATTTGTTCTTTCTCTCTATTTCCTTCTCTCCATTTTTTTTTGTCTTTCTAACTAAGATATTCAAAATAAAGGGGTTGTTGGACTTAAGTACAAGTTTCCAACGGAAAACCTTATTGTTATTGCCTTGTTCTTTTTTCCCTATTCTTCTATATTATTATTTTTTTTTCTTACAAATTTTGTGCACGCAAGATCTCGAAAACTACTCAATTGATTTTTATGAAACTTGTCGATCTAATAGATGACGATGTGAACAGTATTGCAAATTTTTTTTATTGATGACGTCACTTCAGGTTTTGAGATATAGTCGTTTTGTCGATTTTCAGAGAGGTATTTTTTCGGCAGTACTCCTTTTAAGCTATAGCAGACATACACTTAAAATTTTCAGTGATGGTAGACGGAAGATTGAAATTGTGCATAAAGGTTTAAAATCATTTCGATCGCAAAAAGCGCCGAAGCTCGCCTGGACCCAAAAATTGAGATTAAACAAATATCATAATTTTTTCTGGTTTTCTTTGTTTATCTCTTTTCTGAATAATATTTTGTTAAAACATATAATGTTAATTTTTTTTATATTTATAAGAACTTTTATTTGATATCAAGACAAAGGGGCCCCTCAAATTAGGGGACCAAAGGGCTCTCAAGTCTTTCATCTATAGCCCCTTTACTGAGATATATTTTGTGAAAGATTATAGAAGCAAAGATGTTTATCTTACAGTTATGTATCCAAGCAGTGTCATGATTTTATAATGTGGTACGTAATTAAGGTTTTTAAGGGGTCAAAAATCCAAAACTTTGATCACCGATATCTCAGAAAGGAAAAATATATTTTGAAATGCAGTATAGAAGAAAAGATACTCAAAATGATCTACTAAACAATATGGATTCTTCAAAATTTCGTTAAACGACCCCAATAAGGAGATAAGGGATCGGCCCCTAAAACGCTCTTTCTGAGATATCTCAAGAATGGTAACAAATTTCTATACACTTCTGAGATATCTCAAGAATGGTAACAAATTTCTATACACTTGTTTAACAATATTTCTTTAAAAGTAAATGACTTTTCATTTAATACGAGGAAAAAGTGGCTGCCCCTCGAATTAGAGATCTTAATGTTTTCAACCAACTCATACATCTAAAACAAAATAGTATCTGGCCCTTAGAATGTAGACCTTTGTCTTATATGTTAAATCACGTTTAGCCGTTAAATAGCAAAACCAAGGTCGTACATGTATTTCATGTTCGAAAACACAAGGAAGACCTCCTCGTTGCTCGCAACGAGATCGTGTCTAGTTATTCTTTTTTTTCTTCTAGACGTTTTTTAAAACTCAAATATCTTGCTTGTTTGTTGTCCTATAAAGTTCAAATTTTCAGAGCTTATTTCTAGTTACTATTTCTCAATATCTAATGAAAATCGTTGAAATCGACACTTCCGGTACCGAGTTATTCCCCTTTTTCCCAAAAATATAGGCATTCTTGTGCAAGCAAAGGCTCTGAAACCGCTCACAGCATGTGTTACAAAGTCACAAATCTTAAAAATATAGAGTTTGTACGTTGTCCTCCGAGTTTTGTTTTTACAATTTTCCTCCTTTAAAGTTTCAAAAAATTAATTTGAATTTGTGTTTCAAAAAATGCTAATTTTTGGGTGTGTTTTTGTTATGTAGCTCTTTAGTTTAAAATTTTCTCTAAACACATATAGAACAAAATATGTGCAAAATATCAAGGGCTTTCACCTGACACCATTGAAAAAGGGTTGGCCCCTTAAAATAGGGGTCTAGAGCCCTTAAAAGTCTTCGCTTTATAACTTAAAAATGGTTAATATTTCGCTATAGCTGTCGATAGAAAAGTTGTTCATTATTGTGTTATCAATGTCGTTACAAAATTATTTTGTACCGGTAATGCGAAATATGAGTGTAAAAAGCTTGTCTTGTTAACATGTACAAATGTACCTGTATTCATTTGGCAAGTAAGCGAATCGTCTTCGTGCGTATAACGTACATAAATTAACAGCTGAAAGTGTACCAGCATATACGGGATGCTTTGATTCATTTGAAAAAGTGTCTAAAAAGTATACGTGTACATGTTTTTCTTACAGCCTTTTTTTTTTGGAGTCACCTCTGTTTAGGTCCTATAGTGGACAACCGTTAAGAAAAACAAAAACGAGAAAATATAAACGTTCTTTTTCTTATCTAGTGAGATACATAAACTAGATTTAAAAAAAAAATAACTTCCATGAAATAGATTTGAGTCATTTTACTGCAAGCATTTCAAATCGACCTAAATTCTTTGTTGTGTGCGTCATTACATAACCCATCTCGCCCGCGGCCGAGAAAATCGATCGCCAAGGTCGCGGATGGACTACCTAGCGGTCAGCGGTTATCTAATACACAAGAATCGCGTCTGTCATATGTGACTTTATTTAGCCGCAAACACAAGAATCGTACACAATGCCATTAAAGCTTACTATTCTTAATTTGAATTTAACGATAGAGTGTCAATAAGAAATCGTTCTGTTTAATCATAAAAGCAATGCTATTCTCGAACTGAAGCAGTGTCAGACAGATAGATCAACTGTGGGATTAAAGGGGGAAAAAACTTATATTAATTAGAGTTTAGTAATCATACTGCAAACATTGTAAATCTTCCTGGGTTCTGAGCTCTCTATGTGTATTTTACCTCTACGTAAGTCGGCCGAGGAAATCGGTCGCGGCTGCACTACCTAGAGGGAAGCGGTTATCTAATAACAAGATATATATACAAGAAATGTTTCAATTTTATGTTCTTAAAGTTTGTTCACCTTCAATTTATTTAATTAAACATTAGAATGTGAATTGAAAAGCCCCTCTAAAAATTGATATAAGCGATATTATTCCAAATCAGAAACATCATCAGACATAAATCAATAGTGAATTTGTAATTCTAAAATGTTCTAAAAACTATACATGTACTAATAATGTTATAGATAAACAACGAAAAACCACAAAGATTAAACCTTAAAATGATGATCACCCCTAGAACATAGCCAAGGAGATCCCGCGCGAGTGGACAAGTGATCCGCGGTAGCTTCGTGTTCTTCTACATGTACTTTATCACACGTGCATGTTTATTGATATTTTGTACGATTCCAACTATTTGTTTATTCGACATTCGACATGTAAGATTGACTTGTGTTTCAATTTAAGATTTTTTTATTTACCCACGAATATTTCCACTAAAAACTGCTGAGAGGTTTTATAGCTATCGTAGAAAGTAGTTGACATCTTCATAAGGTTGCACATAAAATGAGAAAGAGAGAGAGAGAGAGAGCTCAAAATTGGAAGCATTATTTAGCCGAATATAGAAAATGAAACAGTCCCCAAGCGTTCAAGGCAGGATAAAAAAAAATCAAATATCAAATTAACACATGCGGTAGAGGCAATTGCAACTTCTCTGGCCTTTCCGGCAAGTTTGGAAATACACCTTGAATGTATTAACATCACCGGATGTTAGAATTTTATACAAAATGGAGTCGCTTCCCATTAAAATAAGTATCGGCAAGAAGTCTTGTATGTCGTTTCTGTGTTATATTTTAGTGTATATTGATACCTTTAATGAAGTAAAAGAAAAAACATAAAATGTGTTGTAATTATATCAAGTTTTATAAAAAGGAGGGTTGTCATGGACGCCTAGGTAAAACATTCGAAGTGTTTTTCCGAGCTTGCCGGAAAGGCCCGAGAAGTTGCGATTGGCTGTAGAGGCTGACACGATAAAAGAATTGTCCAGAATTGAGGGATTAAGTGATTATTTTTAGAATGTTCACATGAGTTCTTAAACAAGATTTGTTTAGATTGTATCGGTTTCATGATCACAGTGCAAGGGCTTTATTTTTTTTCAAAATGTGGCGAAAACCTATTTTTGGCTACTACTTAACATGTGTACATTTTTCTCCTCAATGTATGTCACTTTCCCACCCGTGTGTTTATTTGGTCAGTCTATGCTAAGTCAATCCGCTCCATGTGCGACCGAAAATCTCGTGTCGCGTCAGCGATCAGAATATTGCCCCCGGGCTGCAGATCAGCAATTGATAAATAATTGAGTAACATTTGGAAGGATGCTTTCACTGCAGCGGTCAATTGTTAAACAATAAGTGTCTAAATATTCGATGTCAATCAACCTCACATTAAAGGTGCGATATCGCAATCTGAGAATGTGGATAAAAAATTAACCTGTTGAACACGCTAAACTTCTATAGTTATGAACAGAATAAAATATATATTATCAGAGACATAAATAACTTAATAAGTTATTTATGTCTCTGGTTTTATAAGTTAACAGTTTTAAGTCAAAGATTAAATACAATTTGTTCTCAGGATTAGAAGTAATGATATAGAGTACTGCAAGTGTCAACAGTTTCTTATTAAGGTCTTCCGTTGAAAACGGAAGACCTTTCTATTATTGTGCGGGTTAAGATTTTTCTTATTTTTCTTTTTTTTTTTTTGTTTCCTAGACGCGAACTTTGAGGCTTCATATCTTGCTCATTTCTGAACGGTTTTTGATCAAATTTTCAGGGCTAATGTACTTTACCAAACACTATCTTAAGCAATTCATACAATTTAGAAGTCCCTTTTGGTTAAAGAGTTATTCCCCTTTTAAATTTTTTTAGGGCCTTTTGTTTCCAGACAAAGGCTCCGAGACTATGATAGCTGGGAATGGGAATCTAACAAATTTGAATAACAGAGACATTGTAGTGGTGCACATCGGTTTTTGTTTTAAGATTACATTTTTTATTTAGGAAAAGGTAGGGGGTCAAAAAACAGTATTTAAAAAAGTGCGAAAATTTAGACATATTTTCCTTTATATCTTTTAAACGAAAAATATTTTGTTAAGACATGTAGAATAAAAGTTGTGCAAAATATCAAGGGCTTTCATTTGACACCAATAAAAAAGGGCTGGCCCCTTAAATTAGGGACCAATGGCTCCTAAAAGTTTTTGCTTAATAACTCAAAAACGGTTAGGATTTTGATATGGCTGTCGCTACAAAAGTTGTTTGTTGGGATCTCATAAAGGTCGTTACAATGTTATTTTGTAAGTGATTTGTGTAGTATGAGTGTAAAAAGCTTTACATGTTAACATGTACCTGTTTTCATTTGACAAGTTAACGAAAGTCTTTGCGCATACAACTGTCATAAAATTACCGCAGAAAGTATGCTGGTTTATACAAACGGCATCAATTCATATACCGGTATAAGAATTTTTTTTTTAGAATACATGCTTTTTTTTTTAGGAGTTTAAGCCATTGCTGTTAAGTTCTTATAATGCACAATCCTTAAAAACGGGATTTGGAAAACAAATCATTGTTTTTCTTTTCTAGTAAACCACAAAATATGGAATTAAAAAAATCTATGCATTACATTTTAGTTATTAACTCGATGCATTTAAAATCTACCTTGAATCAGAGCTGTGTGTGTGTGTACCGTTACGTAAGCTCTCCCTCGCCCGCGGCCAAGAAAATCGGTCACCATAGTCGCGGCTGGACTACCAAGCGGTCAGCGGTTATCTAATACACGAGAGTTGCGTCTCTCATATATGAGTTTATTTATCCGCAAACTCAAGAATTGTTTTCGTTTTGATTACACATATTTTTTTATGGATTAAACAATTGGGTGTGAATTAAGAAATCGTTCAGTAAATTAATAAAAGCAATATCATTCTCAATCTAAAGCAATAATAGACATAGATCAATTATGGGTTTTAAGTTTAAAATATATAACTTCTATTTGATAGAGTAAGGTCATTATACGGCAATCTTTTCAAAGCTTCCTGGGTTCTGAGCTGTGCGGGTCTGTGCGTTGTACCTTTACGTAATCTATCGTTCGCCCACCGCCGAGGAGATCAGCCACGGCTGCACTACTTAGCGGTTATTTAATACACAAGATTCGCACACCGAGACGCACACTTCCATGCATATGAACGTGTTTGAGTTAATATAGCCGTAAATACAAGAACTGTTTTATTTTAAGTCATAAAAGTTTGTCCATTTTGGATTTATTTAATTAAATTTGAGTGTAAATGAATATTAATGAACGATATTACTCCAAATCGGAAACATCGTCAGACATAAATTAATGGTTGGTTTGTTTATGTAAAATATTTTATAAACTGTACAAATAATGTTTTAAATCAACAACAACAACAACCCCTAAATATTAAACATTTAAATGATGATCATCCATCGCACATGACTGAGGAGATCCGGCGCGAGTGGACAAGTGATCCGCGGTCGGTTCGTGATCTTCTACATGTACCTTATCACGCGCTCATGTTTCATATTTTGCACGGACACAACTATATTTTATCATTTTACTATTATATTGGTTTTAGATGAAAAGATAAAATATATTTTACTTGTATAATTGATTAAGCATTAATGTATACAATAGCGTACAAGGTAGATTAAAAATCAAATCAAATTGTAATCAAAGGTCCATGTTACATGTTTGCGGTAGGTGCTAGCACGATAAAAGAATGTCCTGACTCCGCAGAGTTGAGGCATTCGATGATTATTTAAAAGAATATTCACATGAGTTTTAAACAACTTTAGATTAGATTTTATCGGTCACATATTAATCAATTCTGTAGTTTTTCTACATGTTCGTTTCATTGTGGAAGCGAACTCATTGCTGCCCCCCCCCCCCTCCCGCCCCGCTGACAGGAGCTCGCGCTGTATATTTTTTTTAATTGGCGAAACGATATCAAGATCTGTCGAAAATCATTTTTGGTGGCTTCTTCTTATGTGTAACATTTTGTTTCACTTTCCCACCCGTTTGTTTATTCGGTCAGTCTGTGTTAATTCAATCGCCACGTGCGACCGAGAAGCGTGTGTCGCTTCAGCGCACACAGCTCAGAACATATCTAGCCCCGGGTCATCAATTGTTATGTAATTGAGTAACAGTTGGAATGGTGCGTTTAGTACATAAAATAATAAATAAAAAATCACCCAGAAAAAAAGTTACCGTAACTCAATAGTCAATACCAAAAATAAAATCTGTATGATTACAAACTGAAATCGGTTTTTCAGTATTCGGCGGGATTTGATTTTTCTTTTAACATTAGTATTTTTATTGGTTTCAGAGAATACGATGTAAAAATACAAATAGTAAATAAATCTGATATTATTTACATTGATAATGTTGAAAAATATTTAAAATTAAATTAGTCACATTCGTTAGAAAACAAAGTTATACAAACATCCGATAATTTTTTTCCTATGTCGTATCATTTGCGTAAATAAATATGGTCTGTACATATTCATGTAGCTCAGAAAAATTCAAATGATTTAACAAAAAAGAAAGTTGTAATTACTATTTCGGATTTTTTTTTCAAAGTAATTTAACATTGTATTGAAAAGAAATAAAAATGATTTAAATTTTTTGACTCGATATTCGTATATATTATCGGCGCTCCTTACACGTATAACGGCATACAGTGTATATATTATCATGATCTATTTAAAATTAAGTACCATACGTAAAGATTCCCATAATAATTAATTGCATGACTGTGTACATTGTAGGCAAATCCCTGTGCGTTATTTACTTCTAAGACCTCTTGTTTTCCGTTAACAGTGGTTTAAATAATTAAAATAATTACTTGTAAAAAATATATAGAATCGGGATTCCAAAGAACTTACTTCCCGCAATTCATAGAAATGATCAGTATATTTTCTTTCTATGTTTACATTTAATTTTGTTCAAATAATTAATAAATTTTCTATCATTTAAATTGTGTGCTTCATCAAATACTGATTCCGATTACCTTGAAGTAATTAATTTTTCCATTGGCTATTGACAAAAAAAAGAGACGCTTGACCATCCAATGAAAACAAATACACAGAGTTTGATTGACAGGTTCAGCCAGGTGCAGGTCTCACCCGATGTCTTGTAAGTTAAAGTTGATTAAGGCTTGTTCCAACAGAAATCATGTTTTGCTAACTGTATTTAATATTTTTTATGCATAGCGAATTTTAATATTGTACAGTCATTTTACCGGTAACGAATCAGTATGCGGTTTCGTCGTGCATGCAACTATTACTATCTGAATTCAAAATGTTTTTATTTTTGTTTAAATCGCGTTTCTTTGTCCTTCTAAACTGTAGTATCAAACTTCCGAAAATATAAAGGATGAATTATGGAGACAGTAATTTCAACACCCCCTCCATTTTCCTAGTTTCGTATTCGTTTCCCAGTATCGAATTAAGCGCCCTTTATCACTTCTGACCGAATATTTTGAGGCGAATTGATTTCAAAAATATACTAGAGGTACATGTTAATGGACTTATAAATGAAGAAGGAAAAACAATTGTGGGAATATGTCATTTAATTAAATAATATGATCGTTATTTTTATCATACCGTTTTCCCATCAAATTGAAACTGGCCTTGAACAGTTTTCATTTGCGTTACTTTATAAAATTGAATTTTCATAAAAACGCTTTATAATAGGAATTGATGATAAGTAGTTGCAATTTTCCTTTGTTTTCCCATATATCTATCAATATATGCAGCCAAATAATACTTCTGTCGCAATGAACCGAAACTAGGAAAACTACACGTACGTTGTTCAATCTGATACTGGAAAATATTCGTTACCGGTAAAACGACTGTACCAGTGCTGAAACATCGTATAAAAACGTTATATATACATGTACTCTGTAACTAGTCGTCTTTTAATACATATACCTTTCTTTTGTTTGTTAAAAATAAATTCAATTTTGTAAAAAGATAAGTATTTCATTTCTTCTAGATTTTTTTCTTCATGAAAATACATACAAAAGAGTTTTGCCAATCACAAACAGTTTAAAGTACATGTAATGTAAAACACGGGCGCCATTTTGAAACAAATTGTCAGAGAGTTCCGAATGAAATCTGATGAACGAAATTGCACATAGTCTTAAAAAATTTAGAAATAATCTAAATAAAGAAGTTATCTTAGAGAAAAGGTTACATGTTTTGTAAACGGGTTCGGTTTAAAAAAAAAACAACACAATTCCTGACATTACACATGAGTACATACTGTTTATAACAATGCTTGCTACCCTCTGAAAATTTAACTCGCCATTAAATATCTCATTTTTTAAATAATGTTTGTTACGATTACATAAACTGTGTGCGACAAATAGTGTTCCTAAAACATTTTCTAATTTTCTTTTTCAAAACACGTTTTATATGCAGGCTTTCAATCACAACACGTTTTTATAACAAAAGCAGAACTGAAAGTTTAGTAATTATAATCGTTTGACACCATATCACATATATTTTCAACTCGCAGCAACAACGGAAGACCTACTCGTGGCTTTGCCACGAGCTCTGCTCTAGTTTCTTTGAAATAATTGTAGTAGTTCAATTGGCTTGCAGACTATAATATAGCGACTTTTCTGCCTCCCAAAAATGTATGCATTTAATTGCGATAGATATTTGTTCTTTGGGATTTTACTTATTGTTATATGCACATTGAAAAAAAAATTCATTGAAGTTGTGTAGTATGAGGTTGTAATGCAGATTAAGTGACCTAAAACTCAGCTGAATATTTTATTTTTAATCTAGCTTGTCAAAATGGGAGATTGTTAATTTGTAGTTTGTTTACTCTGAAAAAGTCTAGAACAGAAGAAATAAAGTCTTTATAGCTTTTGCTACGTCTTCTTATTTAAGTGTACGCGTACATAAAGCTATTTTAGATTTTTTTTTACTGTATGAAAAAGTGTTTTTTTTTCCTAACCTTAAATTTAAATATATATAAATTCAATATCTACATGTAACATCTCAAGAGCTTTGATAGCTTACCGCTTGGAAATCATTTAGTGATGCAAATTGACAAATGCCCATGAAAAGACATTATTGGACCCCAAGGGTTTCTTATCCTTTCCGACGATGATGAGAAGAACTCAAATGTGCATACAAATCATACATTTACATGTATATCTATATGTGATATAATAGAAATAATTGAAAAATATAGGTCTTTTTTTGTGCCGCACAAAACGGGCGAAAAGGATTTTTATACTCCACGAAAATAAATTGAGGGGGGGGGGGGGTAAATAAAAATCACCTTGTCCGTCCGTACGTCGTGTCCGGTCTATATCTTTCTGATGGAGAAACATTGGAAGTGTTCTTACTTCATACAAATATTACTCATTACCTGACAAAGCGTCATGACCTAAACCCAAGGTCATTTGGACAAAGTAAAGGTCACTGGCAGGAAAAGTGCAAAATTTGTTTCCGGTCCACTTTGGAATTTATTACTTCACACAAAGATTGCTTATGACCTGAGGGTGTGTAACGATTTGTCCCTAAGTCATTTAAGGAAAAACATTGGGAGTTTCTATTTCATGTAAAGATTCCTGATGACCGATGATGTGTCACGAACTTGACCCAGGGTCAGTTGCGTAAGTTCAAAGTGATATTAAACATGTGTCATATATTGTATTAATGGAAATGAGTAAAAGCTAGAGTTTGACATAAAGATTACTTGTGACCTGTAAATATACCCTGCCTTGTCTGACTCACTAAAGAAAAAGAACCATCCATTATTCTCTGATAGAGATATACGTGAGTAATGACTTCTTTCTTAGCGGGGATATCATTTGTGAGCTTGCTAACAGTACCTTTTAGATGGTCCAGTGGGAGCAATGCCCCCCTTTCTCTCAGCCAAAATATCCCTTAAGTTAACGCTTAGAAAATTGATTTTTGGGTCATTTCCCCCACCACCACATCCACACTTTTATTATAATTAAATTGATTATATACATGTACATAAATGATGTACTTTTTAAAGTTATCCTAAACTTGAAGTAAGTTAAACGAAGAACTTGCCTGGTATGAAAATAATACTTTGAAATTGAGTCTCGTTTTCGATTTCTTGAACTTACTATTATCATATTGATAATCCAGTATCATTAAAAACCATTTCCCTTCTCCATACACTCGCCAGGTTCTGATAGACCTGTATCAATAACAGACTATCTCCACTTGACCTCCACATTTGCATACAATCTAAATAAACACCTTCTTAGCAATGATATGCCTTTATCTGTTTAATGAGTGGTGCAATACCCAATCTAGAGGTTACATAGAAAACAGGCATGAATTAATTTTATTTTGTCTCCATTTGAAGAGTTCCAATCAATTTTCTAAAGCTCTAATTGTTAAGAAGAAATGGTCGTGTAAAGATGACCTTTTATCAAAACAGGGTCTGTCAGGCTCTGACAAGTGTCAGGAGAAGGAGGTGTTTTAATCAGACTGATGGACAATCCTTTCGCGACACGAAGTTGCGACGGAAGACCTACTCGTTGCTTTGCAACGAGCTCGGCTCTAGTTATCTTTCTTTTTTTTCAAACAAATCAATTCAAGAAACGTTTACATTTTTTGTTCAACATATATACACTATGGCCGGACATCCTCTGTAAAGCTAAACACCACTCAAATATGCATCTATTAAGACACCAACCCCATTAAATTTAAAGAGAGTAGATAAGTGATGGTTAATCCAAGAAAATAGCGGCGACACAGGGAAACTTTCTACATTAATGAACAAGGATGTTTCGTTGGATATTTTTACTAATGCAGTGGCTGTCATATCATTTCAATACGCATTTTTGAAAATTGTTCCATCCAATGTAAAATGTTCATGTGAATGAATGCTGTGAAGCAGGAATAATGCTCTCGGCCTCATACATAGGCAATTTCGCCACATGTAAAGCTGAATTGAAGTTTTTTTTCATATCAGAATGATTTTTAAAAATTATGTTATCTGTATTGAAATATATGTTAATTACTTCGTATGGGAATCATATCAAAACATAATCATATCAAACTTTTATAAGAATCATATACTGGTTTTATGATTGTCGTTTATATCAAAATATTTCCAAGAAAATGTATGAAAATTAGTTTAGATATCTTGCATTATATGCTTATTAGTTTGATATGAATATTTGTGTGTGTTTATATATGAAAGAGTTGCATTCAATAATGATTTTTATTGCTTTTGATAAGTATATAAAATTAGTGAACAGTGTATAAATTTTACTTCCTATATTTTTGTTACATGAATAAGTACATTAATTTTAGTATTATATAAATGTTAATTTTTATTTAGATGAAATAATCAGATATATCGTGCACATAGAATAAGAAAAGGTTGTTACCATAACTAAAATAAAAATAAGCACATTAGCACACAAAGATCTCAATTGTTTCTAAAAAAATAATTTTTATTTATTTATTTGTTTTTTTTTTATTGGGGGGGGGGGGGGTCATTTCTCGCTGATGAATGTTGTCGAACAGACACAAGTATTTGTTTATGATTTTCATATACATTTACATTAGTTTAAGATGAAAGTGCAAGTGCGGTACAGTAGATCTAGCATTGATTTAAACGTTAGTTCAAAAAATCAAATTGCAACCTGCTATCAATTGAATGAAATCAGCTATCATTCTGATTCTAAATATGCAAGACCAATTGTATTCATGTAAACGATTATATATAATACAGCGCCGAGGTATCAAACGGCATGTGTGAAATTAACTTAATTGTGTTTAATACATTGTAGTTGCCTATGATTATTTCTGTAAATTAATGCTTAAAACTTTTACAGATTTCAAAACAATTAAGACAATATTCGGATAAACCTTGCCTGGTCAACCAGTCATACAGGTATAATATATATTTGTGTGGGAATTAATATTCGACCAACAGAAATAGAGTAGAAAGTAGAGGAAGTTTTCTTTAGAGTCGTACAAAAAATTAGTAGTGTTTACATTGTAAAAATCATACTTTCTCTTAGCGTTAAAGACAAATAAAAGTTCCTTGTTATAGTGCTGCTATCGTGAAAGTTGACAAAATAAACCTATCCCATCCTATATTCTATCCAATCAACTATCATCCATGTTTAGAAATAAGAACGAAATTTACGAAAATGATGACTTTATTACCAATTCATCAAATAATGTAATGATCCAAATGTCTAAGTAATACATAAATCGAAAATATTTAGAACGAGGTAACTTGCATGTACTTACCTGTGATTTGGTGTTCTTGAATCGTACGCTGGGTGTACTCAATTACGTAAACAAACATGTAAGCGATATAAGTTTTGTTTTTATTATGTATATATGTATAATAATGATGAAAAAGGAGAAAAAAGGACTTTTATTTATGCCTCAAACAAACATTTTAATCTAATTCCTTTCCTTTCAATATGCACGGGATTTTCGGTAATAGACTGATTCGATTCGGTCGCCAATAAATGAAAATACGATTCGAGAAAGCATTGCCTTATGGATATTTCGCATTTGTTGTTTATATGAGTTGAATTGATTGATAAAATATAAGTTTTTGCGCATTGATCAGTTCAGTATAATATCGGACCTTATACGTCCTTGTGATAAGACATTGAAGAAATGAAATCAAACGCGATAATTATACACAAACAACGTTCTTTTTTGTCAAGATACATGACTAAGTATACGTATGTATAATTGTTTGTAGACTGAATATTTATATTTTCATACTGTTGAAGTCCTTAAATAATGCAATAAATCTTAATTCATGAAGCAATTTTGCGCTGCATTGTGCAGCCTAAATATTTACAGTAAGTCTATACTTCCGAATTTACAAAAATGTAGCGCGCTTCAATTTTCTCTTTCGCTTTGTATATAAATAACATTAATAGTAATATTGTAGTGTTTTACCTTGCATTACACATAAAATAGTTGTTGTAAATGTATTTCTGAATTAACTTTTGTTTCGCCAGACCACTCTGAAATTTAAACTCGAATCTGATTGGCTACGGGATGCTGGATGGAATAGGATAGGATAGAGTTTGACTTCGGTATTTCTATCATGTATCCTATTCAATCCTATCCTTGTTAACTTGGCAGCAGCACTGTACAATATTACTTGTATGCGGTTGGTGCTAACACGATAAAAGAATTGTGCGGAATTGATGGAATCAGTGATTATTTTTAAGAATGTTCACATGAACTTTTAAACAAGTTTTGTTTTGATTCTAGCGTTGAACTTCACTTGACCACTATTTAATCTCTTCCGTATGGTAAAACAAACTCATTGCTATGCTGCCCCCCCCCCCCCCCTCCCCCATATAATAATTATTATATGCACACTAATACATGTATAAAAAAAACCTTTTTTATTGAAGATGCGTGGAATGAATTTGTAATGCAAAGTTGACCTAAAGTGTAATGCGACTTAAAGGGGAATGGAAGTCTAAAACATATTTATATTAATAAATTAAAATTCGTTTAAATTATCACATGTGGTTATGCTGGTTTGAAGATAAACTACATAATTAAGCTTAAATCCACACTTAAAAATAAAGAAATCTAATTACTGGAGGCTGACATTGTATAGAACTCCTTTGCATTACCCCCTCTCCCCTCCACCCCCCCCCCCCAAAAAAAAAAAAAAAAAAAAAAAAACTTCAGTGGGCCTCAGATATCCGGACGCCAGATGACCGGACGCTTCAGTTTACGGACGATTTTATTTGGGAACAGATTTTTTTATACGTTATTTTGTCTCATTTATCCGGAATTCCACGTTCCGGATCCAGACGGTTTGTTATTACCACAAAACAGTGATTTACTACTTATCTTGCTTCATTTAACCGGACGGTAAAAATTGATGATACCCTACTCAGTACAAAAGATTACCCCTGTCAATTAAGTTTCAAACCTTTTTCACGTGCTAGACCCTCATGAGTAGCTTGTATAAACATACTGACTTCCCAAATAACCTTAAAAAATTGGAAAATCACACACATATCACACTACGACACAAAGAATTTAGCTAGATTCAGTTATCATTATTGTCCGATTAGTATTTCATGACAAAATAATAAAATAAAGCAGAGTTCTTTATATCTAAAAACGTTCATATCAACAGACAACTCTTGCATGTGTTGCTATATGGTATGAAAGGCAAAAAAACAAACAAAAAAAACAACTAGTATCAACACTGGGAGCCATTGTATACAAATACATTTTCATTCGTGACAACAAAAGACGCATTTCAGATATCCGGACGCTTCACCTATCCGGACGATTGGACTTGGGAACGAAAGCGTCTGGATAACTGAGGCTCCACTGTACTTGGGCGATGGTAAGAAAACTTGATAGAGGGCGAAGTTCGACAAGCCGTCTTCACGTTTTCGACCCGAGCCAAAATATCGCTTTATTTCAAGACGGTTTTTGTTTAACCTGCAACAGTATATCACATTTTTCGGCTCAAACTAGCTTATTGGACAAATTCCGCTGCATATCTGCAGTTGAAACAGGAGACACCTCGAGACACAGGATGACCGTGCACCGACAACAAATCAGGGAAATAAATAAATACCATTTTATATTCACAACTTTTTCATACTGAGAATTCTAAAAGCAGTACAATGTTGAATGCCTTTTCCGCAGCTTGTTCTTGTTGCATGAATTCCAGAAAAAGAAAAACCTGACTACCCAATGAGTGATTGTGTCATTTATTGACCAGATAAATAACAGAATTATAACTAAAGCACATGAAATGTAGATTTACAATTATCATATTAGCTAATGTAAGAACTGGGATAAGGTCTTATGATAAATTAAGGAATTAAGCCTAGAAATGTTAAATTGCAATTAGTGCTTATCCCAGTTATTATTATTTAATGAATATAACCTTTTTTGCAACAAGAAGGTGGCGTTAATAAAAAAGGGCTACCACCTGTAAAGTTGAAATTTCACTCAATTTATAGCACACAGACCATAAGAATAACAAGATATGTACATATAACCATACACATACATATATATATACCCATACATGCACGCATACATATATATAATTATATGTATACAGATATACAATTACACACATTAATATACACAATTACAAATATAAATAAACATACAAATATGTATAACTATACATGTATACATTTTATCCTGACAATGGAGGAGGAGGGGAGGTGGTGGTTAATTTTGCACCTCGTATTGAAAAAAAAAAATTAATTAGAGCGGCAAAGGTTTTAGATTTCGAGAGTTCGATCCCGATCAAAATGAACTTGAAGATAATAGAAACAATACTCAGAAATCGGAAGATTTGAAAAATTAAATAGCTAATTAACGAAGAAAGTTTGTATATAAAACATTTTATGGAACATAAAATTTTATTTATATTCACAACTTTTTCATACTGAGAATTCTAAAGGCTGTACAATGTTGAATGCCTTTTCCGCAGCTTGTTCTTGTTGCATGAACTCCAGAAGAAAAAACCTGACAACCCAATGAGTGATTGTGTCATTTATTGACCAGATAATTGACAGAATTTTAACTAAAGCACATGAAATGTAGATTTACAATTATCATATTAGCTAATGTAATAACTGGGATAAGGTCTTATGATAAATTAAGGATTTAAGCCTAGAAATGTTAAATTGCAATTAGTGCTTATCCCAGTTATTATTATATAATGAATATAACATTTTTTCAACAAGAAGGTGGCGTTAATAAAAAAAGGACCACAAGGCATGCTAAATGCTTGCATGACGCATGCAGCGCCACCCAAGAAAAAGGTAATTTACCAAAAACATTTGATAAAGGAAAATTAAAGCTATTAGCTGAACAAAAAAATAATAGAAAAAAAATTGACATTATGCGTACCCATATGATAAAATCAATAAATCTTTAGCAACTTGGTAAAGGTATAATACCTTATCATGTTGTTCATGACTAGATAAAACAATATGCTGCAATGAATAAAAAAAATAACAACTGAATTTCACTCATGGACACATAAAAACATTAGCATATCACACAACCCTTAAAGGTTTAGACCATTATGATATGTTCATGACGTGACTAGAAAAACTCTGAAAAATTAGAATTAATTCACCCGGCAAGTTCAGAAAAATTGCATAAACCATGCACTAGTATGATGATGCTTTGACTATGTATACATAAATTAGAGTAGACAAATTCTAAACTCATTTCAATGTTCTCAACTGCACACATATAACTCCTTATACAAGTATGATGAGGTCATGACCATGTAATTACATGTAATCTAGAGACACATTCTCAACTCATTTTAATGTTCTAACTGCACTTAAAAAAAATCCATGTACAAGTATGATGTTGTCATGACTATCTATACAAGAATAAGGCAGACAAATTCTACGCTCATTTCAAATGTTCTAAAATACACACATATAATTCCTTGTACCAGTATAATTAGATATGTTAAAGTCAGGACTAAATATAAAATAGGTAGAGCAGACAAATTCTGAACTCTTTTCAATGTTGCAACTGTGCATATCTAACACCTGAATACAAAATTGCTACCTAAAACAGTGATTGCATTAGCAGTTGCTTGTTGTCATATCTACTAGGTAGATTAAAAATAAACAATATATATAACTAGGTATGACTTGTTACTGAGGGGGCAGCCATATGCTAAACCCTTACCAATATGAGTCGGTGGCAGAAAAGGTTTAATGATTACTAGTATATGTAATGAGAATAGCCTAACAAGGTTTTAAAATTGAAAGAAATTAATTCTAATGTAACGCTTGATCGTACTGGAATGCCAACGACCAAGTTGCTGAATGACATTTTCGGCCAAACCACTCTTTGCAGCCTCTGTTGCAGCACCAATACGAAAACTATGCCCTGCATACTGTGATGTGTCCAAGCCAATGAATGATACAGCATGCTTTAATTGGGCTGTCACATAACTGTGAGGAACTGGACGCCCTGATTTAAATGTAAATAGTGGGCCAGAACTGTGTTTAAATTCAGTAGTGAATGTTTTCAAGGCTTGGACTGGGCAAAAGTTGTGGTTGAGGGCATTTGCAGACAGTGTTAATACTATTGGTTGACTGTTGGCAAAGTTTTTGGCATGCCTCAGGATAATCTGCACTGCATTATCATCCAAAAACTGATCATTTTGTTTCTGTATAACTTTGGCGTAAAAAGAGATGTTCCGTGGAACCAATTCGCCTAGCCGCATGAAGGCATGGAAGGCAAGAAGAAAAACAGCTGACAATAAAACTCTTACGTCATGTTCTTGGACTGTGTGTTGGAATGCAGAGAGCAATTTGATGAGAATAGATTTTGTAATTGGGAGTCTGGTGTCAACAGATTTTGAAAAATTGTGGGAACCCTTAAGAATTTTTCTAACTATGAAGGAATGGGTTGGGTCGAAAACATTATACAATTTATGGACATAACTTATAGCCGAAACATGTGAAGTGATCGTGGCTGGGCCTAAGCCTTGTGTAAATAAGTCACCTACGAAGTTACAAATAATGATTACTGAAAAGGGAAAGGAGAAAGATAGGTTATTAAAAACACAGAATTTGTGTAGTAGAGTCCAACTTTTGAGGTACAGTTGTTTCGAGGTGGGGACAAGGATGCCTGAAGGATCTGATGACTTGACTGACTTAAATGTAGATCAGCTCGTTTGGCACTACTGTTGGCGTCGAGTCCAACCATGGGGCAATCTTCTTGGCTTCCTGAAAATAGCTGTTGAAGGTTGTTGAGTAGATAAGCATTATTCAAATCAATAGAACTATTGCTACTCGATGAAGCCTGCGGTTGTGTATCAGCAATAGGGGGGTTGCTTGTAGATGGCATTGCTTGCTGTTGTTGCCTGAGGATGGCTGCTGCCAACTGGTCATAGTCAATGAGTGGGTTGCTGGCACTGCTTACTGGTTGTGTGGTTGGATTCAAATCTGTATTGATTTGGCTAACAGGTTCTATGGACATACTCGGATCTGCAATGGTCTGACTAATAATTGTAGAAGCATGACGAGTGAATCTCGTTGATGTCTTTGCTGGTGGAGTGGGTTTAGGAGCTGAGGATTTTCTTTTCTTTGGTGGCATTATGTTCTACAATAAGTGCATAGATGGTGTAGATGGTGTATTGACAAGACAATAAGCAACCCAGAATTTTATTATACATAGAGTGCAAGGTGCAAGAAGCCCAACTCTACATCTCATAATTAATCTGTTCTTGCCAATTTTTAACCAGCCATTGTCAGTAATATTTAACACGAAAATTATAAGTCATACAAGATAGACATGGCAGGTAACTTGGCTCAATAATTATATTTGTCATACTTCCTGACTCCCCAAAACAACCTGGAAGGCTAATTTATGGATAAGCCTGTTGTCATACAAGGTAAGATCATAAATCCAGATCAAGCACATATGCAAGATCATAAAATTCTTCAGGCAACCATATTAAATAAATAAACAGACTTCCTGACTCCCAGCACAAAGACAAGGATTCAAGAAGTTTAAATAAATAAACTCGCTGCCGCACAAAATATGATCATAATTCAAGATCAAGCACAGATGCAAGATCATCAACATTCTATAGGCAACCATTTTAAATAAATAAACAGACTTCCTGACATGTTCTAAGGAGTCTTGCCTCACACTGTGCAACATGTAAAATTAATGATGCTCAGACAACATGACTCGATTGACCCATGTAAATAACATACATGGCATGACTTGATGAGCCATTATTATACACTATTTGTCAATGGGCCATTATAAATGCATTTCCATACTTAATAATTTGAAATAAACTAACCCAGTTGGCATCTAATATTGATAAAATAATATTTATCTAGGAGATCTAGAATGCACAATAACCGCATTCCTTATGCTTCTCCAATATTTTTTCATTGGCGAGGGGGGATCCCCGGCCTTCAGGCTTCTCAGCGGAGGGTTGGCGGGGTGCACGCCATCTCTGCCTAAGTGGGACATATCTAACCAAAATCCCCTGTGTCTCCAGTAGAAGATGTTGCTCAATGTCTGTGTTTTTTGTGTTAGGAGGTCATTAACTTCCGTCACACTCTCGTTGTATCCCGGGGGATTCGCGGAAGGATCCCTTCGCAGAAGCTGACCGATGATTACCACTCTTGTCCCGAGGCCGTATATCAGGTGCAGGAGGATAAAACGTACGCACCAAATCTGTGCACTCCGCTACAAAGTGTAGTGCATTACAGTATTGGAAATACACTATAGAGGATAAAAAAATTCAACATTGACTATAGATATATGATATACGTTATATAGACATAAGGTGACCTGTGGTCCCCCTAAGGATATATAAGTTAATTGTAACACAAAATCCTCCTCATTAAAATATCAAAGTACTTCACCTTCTTACTCTGTATACGTAGGTGTAGCCTGTAGAAAGATGTAGTCCGCCCCCCCCCCCCCCAGCCACCCACCCATAGACTTTTTACTGATACTTTAATATAATGGTAAAATGATTTGATAATAAATTACATTAGATGATCTCTTGTTTCCGTAATGGATGCATGCCAAAACAGTTTTGTATAAAAAAATATCTGACATTTTCGAGCCCGTTAGTGATGAGAACTGTGTGATATTTTTTTGTTCATACAGAGCTGTTTTCGGCATACATCGTACTTAAAACACTGCTATTAAATTTCATTGTTGATTTACCTGAGACAGTCTGATTTTGAAGGATATCAGTACTGTAACCACGAGTAACGATCTTATTTTAAGAAGCTCACTAATATTAGACTGCTGCAACAAAGGAATGACATCAAATTTGTGTTCTAACTAAAGATACATCATACAACAAAGGCAACCTTATAAACTTAATGCTCGAGCTAACATCTGGTCTCTTAATTGTCATTACGGAGTAGGTGTTCCCCTGTCTACAGGTGTTGCATGAGGGTTGGAGTTCACCACCCCCCCCCCCCCCCCGCTCCACCTACCACTTCCCTGGACGGGAGTTTTACTCATCAAATTAAAAAAAAATATTTGAATTGCAAAAATAAACAAAGTAAATGCGGACCTACTGTGAATTGCATCTGAGAAAAAAATAAAGACGAGCAAATCGTCAACCCTTTAACCCCCCCCCCCCCCCCTAACTTCCTCTGATGACAAAAAATAAGGAATAAATGTGATCGAAATGTGTACCGTTTTTGCTTATTTATAAAATCAAAGTCTGAACTTTTGTGTTCAGTAGATTAGAGTATAATTTTTCACACACCACATTTTTAACCTGTTGTCTCCTTATAAGTTATGCAATCTCTGGTCTCCCCAATGATGTACAATATATGGCGAACTCTGGTTTACGTATTTATTATCATCTTTATGTGACACCTGTTCCCTCTAACAATTATGTTCTTCCTAATAAACAATATAAATATAGTGCATGATTTTCGTCTTTTAAAAAGACATAAGATAACATCTGGTATCCGTATTAATTTTCAAAATATTACATTGATTTAGAAGCTAAGGTGACCTCTGGTCTCCTAAAAGACATTGGTTTCTTTACAGTGGATGAATTCTGCATGGTAATTCTCCATCTTGTAAAAGAAGGTGGCATCTGGTCTTTGAATTGATGAACAATTTACTACAATAACTTAGGTCTAAAGGTGACCTCTCATCTCGTTATTGATAATTCATAAAATTTTATCCCTAGTCTCTCTACAGTGGATTACTTTGGTCTCTCTACAGTGGATTACTTTTGTATCTCCACCTTATAAAATGAAATAAGGTTACCTCTGATCTCCTTCTTAATTAACAAAATTATTACGACACATATCCAAGACCGAAAACGAACTCTGGTTTACCTACAATAGATGATATTTTATGATTCTTCATCTTGTAAAATAACATTAACGGATCTCTGATCATCGTATTAATATACAGAATTAATAATTACTACATCAATTTAGATCATAAGGTGACCTATGGTCTCCTTTTGGATATTTCACTTAAGGTGATCCTTGGGTCCCCTACAGTAGATGACTTTTTTGAATCTCCATCTTGTAAAATGACATTAAGTGACCTCTGGTCTTCGTTATTAGTTAATAAAAATATAACGACATAGATCGAATACCAAAGGTGACCTTTAGTTTTCTTACAGTGGATGGCTTGTTGGGAATCTCCATCTTTTAAAATGACATTATCTGACCTCTGGTTAACGTATTAATCTTTGAATTAAATCTAAACCTTTTTGAAGCTAAGGTGACCTCTAAATTCCTTTTAGATAGTTCTCTTATAATTACCACTCGGTTTCTCTACAGTAAATGACTTCAGGTAAATGTCTATCTTGGAAAAGAAGGTGACATCTGGTGTTCGTATTTATCAACAAACTATTACATTGATTTATGACATATCGGGACCTATCATCTTGAAATTCCATTCAAGCTGACCCATGATCTAACAAATGGATGACATCTAGTGAGTATACGTCTTGTTTAATGACATTTGGGGACCTCTGGTCTCCTATTGATAAACAAAATTATTGCTACATTATTGTAGGACATAAGGGGACCTCAGGGCTCCTCATGGATATTTTACTAAATGTGACCTCTGCTCTCCCTACAGTAAATGACTTATTTGAATCTAAATCTTGTAAAATGACATTAGGTGACCCCTGATTTCCGTTATTTATGGACAAAATTATAACGACAGACATCGCTTTCCAAAGGTGACCTTTAGTGGATGTCTTCTAGGGATATCCATCTTGTTATGACATAGGCTGACCGTTTCTATATTAAAATTATTTTATTGATGAAGGACCTGAGGTGACCTTTGGTCTCCTTGTGCATATGTTCACTTAAGATGACCCCTGATCTCCCTACCATGGCTGAGTACCTATCATGTAAATGACATAAGGTGACCCCTGGTCTCCCTATAGATAAGAAAATAATCAATAGGGGACATGAACTGACCTCTGGTCTCCTTATGGGTGTTTCTGTAAATGACATACGTTGACATCTGGACTTCATGTCATTTTAAGAAAATTAAAACTACATTGTCTTTAGACCTAGGTTGACGTCTGGTAACCTTTTAGATATTCACTTAGGGTGATACCTGGTCTTCCCACTGTAGATGGTTGTGGTAAATCTTTACCTTGTATATTGATATTTTGTTAACTCAGGTCTCAATATTGAATCGAAGAATTGCAACGTCAATCTAAAATTATTGGTGACCTCTGGTCCCCATATCGATTTTTTACTTAAGGTGACCCCTGGTCACCCTACCGTGAATAACATTAGTGAATCTCCATCTTGTAAAATCATCTGAGGTAACACCAGGTAGTCAAAGAATGGATAAAGACTGATTAATATCCATCTGCAAAATGCATCTTCCGACCTCCAGTTTCCGTATTGATTTACAAAATCACTACGACATTTGTGTAGGAAATACATGTAAGGAGGTGACTTCTCTTTCTCTCATGATATTTTAATTACTACAGTGGATGACCGGTAGCTCTCAATCCTGTAAAATGACATAAGGTGACCCCTGGTCACCCTTCAATGGATGACCAATGACTCTCCATAGTGTAAAATGACATAAGGTGACCCGTGGTCACCCTTCAGTGGATGACTGGTGACTCTCTATATTGTAAAATGACATTAGGGGACCCCTAGTCACCCTACATAGGATGCCCGTTCACTCTCCATCGTGTAAAATGACACCCTTCAGTGGATGACTGGTGACTCTCTATCCTGTAAAACGACATAAGGTGACCCCTGGTCGTCCTACAGTAAATGACCGGTGACTTTATATTGTAAAACGACATACGGGGACCCCTGGTCACCCTACAAAGGATGACCTGTGACTCTGCATCGTGTTAAATGACATACGGAGACCCCTGGTCACCCTGCAGTGGATGACCGTTGACTCTCCATTGTGTAAAATGACATAAGGTGACCACTGGTCACCCTGCAGTGGACGGCCGGTGACTCTCCAAATTGTAAAATGACATGAAGTGACTCCTGGCCACCTTGCAGAGGATAACCGATGACTCTCCATTGTGTAAAATAATATAAGGTGACCCCTGGTCATCCTACAGTGAATGGCCGGTGACTCTCTATCATGTAAAATGACATACGGGGACCCCTGGTCACCTTCAAAGGATGAACGGTGACTCTCCATCGTGTAAACTGATATAAGGTTACTCATGGTCACCCTACAGAGGATGACCGGTGACTCTTCATTGTGTAAAATGACATAAGGTGACCCCTGGTCACCCTACAGTGAATTACCGGTGACTCTCAACCGTGTAAAATGACATACGGGGACCCCTGGTAACTCTGCAGTGGATGACCGGTGACTCTCCAACGTGTAAAAGGATATAAGGTGACCCCTGGTAACCCTACAGTGGATGACCGGTGACACTCCATCGTGTAAAATGATATACGTGGACCCATGGTCACCCTACAGAGGATGACCGGTGACTCTCCAAAATGATATAAGGTGAGCACCCTACTGTGGATTACTGGTGACTCTCCATCATGTTATATGACATAAGTGAGAGTCACCGGTCATCTACTCTGGGGTGACCAGGGGTCACCTTATGTCACTTCACAGGATGGTGAGTCATTAATAAGTCATCCACTGAAGGGTGTCCACGGGTCACCTTATGTCTTTTTGCCCAATGGAGAGTTACCGGTTTCCACAGTAGGGTGACCAGGGATCACATTAAGTCATTTTACACTATGGGGAGTTAGCGGTCTTCCACAGTAGGGTGACCAGGGGTCACCTTAACAGAAATATCATGAGAGAAAGAGAATTCACCTCCTTACCTGTATTTCCCACACAAATGATGTTATGATTATGTGAACCTTATGTTATTTTACACGATTGAGAGGGACCGGTCATCCATTGTAGGGTGACTAGGGGTCCCCGTATGTCATTTTAAAATATAGAGAGTCACCGGTCATTAACTCTAGGGTCCTTATGTCATTTTACAGAATGGGGAGTCACCAGTCTTCCATTGAAGGGTACACACGGGTCACCTTATGTTATTTTGCACAATTGAGAGTTACCGTATTTCATTTTACACAATGGAGAGTCACCCACCGGTCAAACACTGTAGTATTAAATCACTGTTGTATTAGTTCTTTATATCATTACGGGGATCTCGGGTCACCTTATGTCATATAACAGGATGGAGAGTCACCAGTAGTCCACTGCAGGGTGCCCACAGGTCATCTTATATCGTTTTTCACAATGGGGAGTCACCGGTCAACCACTGTAGGGTGACCAGGGGTCCCCGTATGTCATTTTACACAATGAATAAATGAAATATGGCTAGGGGGACCAAAGGTAACCTAAGTTGTTTTTTTTTTTCAGTGTTGAATAATTCTTCATATCAATACGGAGATCTCGGGTCATCTTATGCCATATTACAGGATTGAGAGTCACCAGTAATCCACTGCAGGGTGCCCACAGGTCACCTTATATCATTTTACACAATGGAGAGTCACTCACTGGTCAACTACTGTAGGGTGACCAGGGGTCCCCGTATGCCATTTTACACAATGAATAATTGAAATATGCCTAGGGGGACCAGAGGTAACCTCAGTTTTATTAACACTGTTTTATTAAATCTTTATATCAATACGGAGACCTCAGGTCACCTAATGTCATATAACAGGTTGGAGAGTCAGCAGTTATCCACTGCAGGGTGCCCACAGGTCACCGTATGTCATTTTACGCAATGGAGAGTCACCGGTCAACCACTCATTTTACACAATGATGTAATACAGTGCTCCTACAGTGAATAACTTTAGTGAATCTTCATCCTGTGAAATGTGTCTGAGGTAACACCAGGTAGTCAAAGAATGGATGAAGACTGATTAGTCTCCATCTGCAAAATGCATCAGCCGACTTCCAGTTTCCATATATATTAATTTACAAAATCATCAAAACATTTGCGTAGGAAATACAAGTAAGGAGGTGACTTCTCTTTCTCTCAAGATATTCCACTTAAGATGACCCCTGGACACCCTACAGTGGATGACCGGTCACTTTCCATCGTGTAAAATGGCATAAGTTTCACAAAATTATAACGACATTTGTGTGGGAAATACATGCATGGAGGTGACTTCTCTTTCTCTCATGATATTTCTGTTAAGGTGATCCCTGGTCACCCTACAGTGAATGACCGGTAACTCCCAATAGTGTAAAATGACATAAGTGGACCCCTGGTCACCCTACAGTGGATAAACGGTAACTCTCCATTGTGCAAAATAACATAAGGTGACCCGTGGGCACCCTTCAATGGACGACTGATGACTCTCCTGTAAAATGACAAGGTGACCCCTGGTCACCCTACAGTGAATGATCAGTGACTCTCTATATTGTAAAATGACATAAGGTTCACATAATCATAACGACATTTGTGTGAGAAATACATGTAAGGAGGTGACTTCTCTTTCTCTCATGATATTTCTATTAAGGTGACCCCTGGTCACCCTACTGTGGAAGACCGGTAACTCCCCATAGTGTAAAATGACATAAGGTGACCCGTGTACACTCTTCAGTGGATGACTAATGACTCACCATCCTGTAAAGTGACATAAGGTGACCCCTAGTCACCCTAGAGTAGATGTCCGGTGACTCTCACCTTATGTCATATAACATGATGGAGAGTCACCAGTAATCCACAGAAGGGTGCTCACAGGTCACCTTAAATCATTTTAGAGAGTCACCGGTCATCCTCTGTAGGGTGACCAGGGGTCCCCGTATATCATTTTACACGATGGAGTGTCACCGGTCATCCACTGTAGAATGATCAGTGGTCACCTTATCATTTTACACGATGGAGAGTCACCGGCCAACTACTGTAGGTGACCAGGGGTCCCCGTTTGTCATTTTACACAATGGAGTGTCACCGGTCATCCACTGTAGGGTGACAATGGGTCACCTTATATCCTTTAACACGTTGGAGAGTCACCGGTCATCCACTGCAGAGTTACCAGGGGTCCCCGTATGTCATTTTACACAATGGAGTGTCACCGGTCATCCTCTGTAAGGTGACCCGGGGTCACCTTATATCCTTTGACACGATGGAGAGTCACCGGTCATCCACTGCAGAGTTAACAGGGGTCCCCGAATATCATTTTACACGGTTGAGAGTCACCGGCCATTCACTGTAGGGTGACAAGGGGTCACCTTATGTCATTTTACACAATGAAGAGTCACTGGTCTTCCACTGTAGGGTGACCAGGAGTAACCTTATATCAGTTTACACGATGGAGAGTCATCGTTCATCCTTTGTAAGGTGACCAGGGGTCCCCATATGTCATTTTACATGATGGAGAGTCACCGGTCAACCTCTGTAGGGTGACCAGGAGTAACCTTATATCAGCTTACACGATGGAGAGTCACCGTTCATCCTTTGTAAGGTGACCAGGGATCCCCGTATGTCATTTTACATGATGGAGAGTCACCGGCCATTCAGTGTAGGATGACCAGGGGTCACCTTATTTTATTTTACACAATGGAGAGTCATCGGTTATCCTCTGCAGGGTGGCCAGGAGTCACTTTATGTCATTTTACAATTTGGAAAGTCACCGGCCGTCCACTGCAGGGTGACCAGTGGTCACCTTACGTCATTTTACACAATGGAGAGTCAACCACTACTGAATTCAAAATCCACTGATATTCCCAAAAATTGACTGACATTGTCTGACATCTACTGTATAACCACTGTACCCTACTGTAAATCCACTGTACACCCACTGTACAGAGCTACTGTACCACACTGTATTCCACTGTACCCCACTGTACTCCACTGTACTCCACTGGACAGCACAGTACCTACCCACTGACCAGCACTGTACCTCACTGTACACCACTGTACGGGGCACTGACCAGCACTGTACCCCCACTGTACACCACTGTACAGGGTACTGACAAATACTGTACACCACTGTAACCCACTGTACCTAGTATGTTTTCATAAGTTATTATGTTTAAACAATGAATTGAATATTTACTTTATTTGAGACCAAAATCTGGATTTGTTTTGATTCTTTCCTATTGCTTACAAGAGATAAAATGGGCTTCTATTTCTTTAAGTTCATATATAATTACAGAATTTTTTCCAGGGTAAGGGCAGGGATACTTGTTTTCTGGGGAAGCCTAGACATATTTTGGATAGTTGTACTATGTAAGTTAAAAAAAAAATTAAATTATCCTCTGACCCCCCCCCCCCATCCTCCGATCCACGCATGTATTTATCTAAAAACTCGGAATCCAATTATCATACAAAATATAGCAACTTATTCAGTAAAAAGGGGAAAATATATTTCAAAATCAATGTTTTAGTAAGTAAATATCTAGTTGATTTTTTTACAATGAATTTCATTTAATCAATATTGTCAAATAAATATTAGTATATATGTTACATTAAAGTTTTAAAATTAAGAGAATTTAAAACTATGAATTACAATTTATAGATAGTTTTAAATTATCTGAATTTAAAAACTTTAAGGAGGGACAACTTTTTTAACGATAAAAAAAATTCCACCATATTGCTCAATACACTGACTTTTTTTTTTCAAAAGAGAGAAGATAACTGGTCTGGACTTTAAAATGTCTTTGAAGTTTTACTTCACAGGAAGATCAGCGAGTCAGTATCTGTGTATAGTATACATACTTTCAGTAGATCAAAAGGTGTGAATGTCCCAATATTCAACCTTGTAAATTGTCCGTCTGACACCTTGTTATATTATGTAATTCCCTTATAAGGGTATCTGTGGTCTTTAGATGATTAAATCCGTTTGAAATATATTTTTTTAAAAACATAACATGTATGAATAAACGAAATACTCTTTATATTAATAAATTTAGAAGCGTTTTTTTATTATTTAAATCAAGTCGGATATTAAACATGTTAAACATTTATAAATCCTCACCCCCCCCCCCCCCCCCCCTCACCAGTCGCTGATATCAAAATAAGTATTGTGTTAACTTAAAAATGAAATATGGTGAAAACGAACAGTGTTCAAATAATATTTCACCTTATTACGGTACTTTTATTTATATACTTTTGAATTTGAACACTGTTCATTATCAGCACATGTAATACATCTACATGTATCTTCTCTTGCACAGCTAAGAATGTTCCCATGATATACATGTAGTGACATAGTTTTAATAAGAAAAAATACACCCCCTCCTTCCCTCCATCCCTCCTCTCTCTCTCTCTCTCATGTTGTAACTATTCTCCTCCAAAGTCAGGAAGGCATACATAAGCACCCCCCCCCCCCCGCGCAATATTTTTGCTGCATCACTATTTAATGTTAGCATCTCTTCAATTATAAGCGACACCTTAATTAATAGGCAAACATGTTTATTTTCTCTTTCCGTAATAAGTGAATTGTGTAAGGGTCGGATAAATGAGAAAAATAGTTTTATTATTCAGTAATTGAAAATACGCAATTTATTTTTGAATCATGTTGAATGTATATGACCTAATAAATTTCACGACGATGAATGCGCATGCAGCCCAAAACATGCATACAATATTTTCTTTTTTAAAACAAACTAATGAGCTATTAAAGCTATATTTACTGATTATACACTCAATTGGAACTTGTTGCACGAAAACGTCACTCCATGGAAAACGAAGTCCATTAGTTGTCATCGTATAATGGCTGCCTTTACATTCAAGTGAATATTTTTACTGATCGTATGGTTTTCTTATACAATTATATTTGTTAAAATTAACGTCTTAAACAATGTCAAGTGCTAAACACAATGAACTGAGTTAAATCTTTAAAGCAGAATTTGTTTACTGAAATTTTTTTAATTGTGCTTTACACACGTGCTCGGACGACATTTCCGTATAAAATCGCGTCGTATGGTCATTAAAACAAAAAGATATTCAAACTATGACGAATTCTGACTAATTATTTATATCTTGTGTAATATTTGCTTCCTGTGTATAGTGATTAGCAGCGTTCACGATCGCAGGTAGAATTCCAGCCCCGGAGGCTTTCACACCTTTAGAAATTAAGCCCCGCCCTCACCTGAGATTTACCACCCGGTAAAAAAGTTCCGCCTGTAAAACGATCTTTCGTTTTTTCTTGTTTTTTTCTTCATTGACTGAAACCAGTATATTGTATCATAGCAAACATTTCAAATCTTCTAAAAAACCTCTCTCTCTCTCTCTCTCTCTCTCTCTCTCTCTCTCTCTCCATGCTAACGTACGAATGTTTTAGTATTTAAATAAAGTACTACCGGTAACATGTAGTAATGTTGACAGCGGCTAAATCTACATATGGGCATTGAAAAAATTAAAGTATGTATTTATCTTTAGTTTCGGGATAATGTCCACGGATTCAAATGATTTGAAGGTCGTTATTCAATGATTGTCTTAAAAATTCTTAATGATTGAAAGTCAACGCTAAAAAGTAATATTTATATCGACAGTGTACTGTTTCCTTCTTTGTGTATGTCTACAGAAAAAAATCTTTTGTCTGTCTGGGAACAACGAAAAACCCGGAACTAACAGAAAGGCTCAGACTATACACACGGCCGGGTGACTGTGTCAAGGTGTGAAAACTGACCATGCACCTGTGTATATGTGTTGACGCCTAGGAATAAATATATGTAAACGTCGGGGAAATACACTGTTAAAACAAAAAATCTGAATTTTCACTTGATTAAAAAAAATCATTATGGTTGCTGGGTGCATTAGGATCATAATCATTTAAAATCTGTCTTAAAAGATTATTATAATTTACTTACATGTAGGACTAGTTTCATGTAATGTTTGCACAAAAGTGGGATTTATTATATCTATTTAATAGTGATTACACATCGATGTCAAAATTTAATAAAAATAAATCAATTTTTATAACCGATTGCTTAACATGAATCGTTTCGACATAACACAGTACTGCAAGGGGTATCAAGTGGATTCGGAAAGAAACAAGGGGGGGGGGGTGATATTATCCATATAATCACATTTCATTTTTCGACTTAAAGTTTGCAGATATTTTTCTAAAACCACGGAGTTGGTTGGCAAAAATAAACGTAAGACATAAAGAAAAATAATCGATATGTAAAAGAAGCAGATTAATAGACAATCAATTTCTTATTATTCTAATCGATTTCTGATAAATGGATCTCTCTCTCTCTCTCTCTCTCTCTCTCTCTCTCTCTCATGAAAATAGTGCTAAAACTTGAGGCCCTGGGTCAGAAAGGTATAAGCACGTTAAAATCCCATACGGCATCACAACCGCCACTTCCAACATAGATTTTATTGTGAACTTTTCTACGCTTGCAAATGACACCAATACAATATTGTCAGAAAGTGATATACCTGTAATCTCTCTCTCTTTCTCTCTCTCTCTCTCTCTCTCTCTCTCTCTCTCATTATACAAAAAAGTGTGTAGCGTAGGGCATTTTATATACATGTATCTTATTTCTTAAACATTTAAAAGTAAATCATATATTAAGAAAACTGTACAGCTACGCATATTACAACATGTTACAACCTTCCTTGATTTAAATCCTTCCTTTTATTTCTTGCTGAAATTAATGATACAGTTAATTACCGCTTAATATGTCACTGATTATGTTGAAAATTTATAATGTATTCTGCAGTAGGTGTTATTTTGTAAAATTAAAACCCGACATTTGAAATGTATATCTAAATATTTTAATCAAAAGAAATCAATTAACAAATGAGCTATTAACTCGCACAAAATGTACCTATGTAGTCAAGCGGGCAGTCATGATATTTGGACATGTGTACAAAAAAAAACCAAGCATGGATATATTTTGTGGATTCTGTGTTTAATTGACTGTTTTTAGTGGCTAAAACACAGCTTATGAGACCCAGAGTATTAACAACTCGATCATTTAAACGAGGGCTTGTGTCATATATCATCAATAAGAAATGATTATGTAACCTTGCGGGGGGGGGGGGGGGTATTTTCGAATGACTGGCAGAATGAACATAATGACATGTACATTTTTAATAATCAGATTCAACATGTAAAATTCAATACTTTCACCTTATAGCTAGGGAAATTATCATAATTTTATGATCGTAACATTCAATAACAATAGACATTTATTAATAAAGAAAACGTATTTAATATATTTAACGACCTGTTACATTCTTCTGTCAAGTTATCTGTATACATAATGATAATGCTATATACAGCATAATAAAAATAAATATCGAAGAAAAAAAATATACTGAAGATTTAAAAATCTGATTTTGTCTCAAATTAATAGTACAGTGCCGTACAGTGGGGTACAGTGATGGTCAGTGCCCGGTACAGTGGCGTACAGTGGGGTACAGTGCTGGTCAGTGCCCTGTACAGTGGGGTACAGTGGAAGTCAGTTGAACTGTACAGTGGTGTACAGTGGGATACAGTGATGTTCAGTAGAAATGTACAGTGGGGTACAGAGGGGTACAGTGGAAGTCTGTGAAATGTACAGTGAGGTACAGTAAATGTACAGTGGATGTCAGTCAATATTTGGGAATATCAGTGGATTTTGAATTCAGTAGTGAACGGTCATCCACTGCAGGGTGACCAGGGGTCTCCGTATGTCATTAAACACGATGCAGAGTCACCGGTCATCCTTTGTAGGGTGACCAGGGGTCCCCGTATGTCATTTTACATGATGGAGAGTCACCAGTCATCCACTGAAGGGTGCCCACGGGTCACCTTATGTAATTTCACACAATGGAGAGTCACTGGTCATCCACTGCAGGGTGACCAGTGGTCACCTTATGTCATTTTAAACGATGGAGAAACATTGGTCATCCACTGTAGGGTGACCAGGGGTCACCTTATGTCATTTTACACGATGGAAAGTCACCGGTCATCCTCTGTAGGGTGACCAGTTGTCACCTTATGGCATTTTACGCCATGGAGAGTCATCGGTCATCCTCTTGAGGATGATCTTTGACTCTCCATTGTGTAAAATGACATACGGGGACCCCTGGTCACCCTACAGTGGTTGACCAGTGACTCTCCATTGTGTAAAATAATATAAGGTGACCTGTGGGCACCTTTCAATGGATAACTGGTGACCCTCTATCCTGTTATATGACATAAGGTGACCCGAGATATTCGTATTGATATAAAGAATTAATACAACAGTGATAAAAAAAACTTAGGTTACCTCTGGTCCCCCTAGGCATATTTCAATTATTCATTGTGTAAAATGACATACGGGGACCCCTGGTCCCCCTACTGTGGTTGATCGGTGACTCTCCATTGTGTAAAATGATAAAATGTGACCTGTGGGCACCCTACAGTGGATTACTGGTGACTCTCCATCCTGTTATAAGACATAAGGTGACCCGAGATCTCCGTATTGATAAAAAGAATTAAAACAACAGTGAATAAAACTACCTAGGTTACCTCTGGTCCCCATAGGCATATTTCAATTATTCATTGTGTAAATTGACATACGGGGACCCCTGGTCACCCTACTGTGGTTGACCGTTGACTCTCCATTGTGTAAATGTTATAAGATGACCTGTGGGCACCCTGCAGTGGATTACTGGTGACTCTCCATCCTGTAAATGACATAAGGTGACCAGAGGTCTCCGTATTGATATAAAGAATTAATACAACAGTGATTAAAAAAATTTTAGGTTACCTCTGGTCCCCCTAGGCATATTTCAATTAAAGGGGGATGGTCAAAATTTTGGTCAAATTTTATTTTTCAATTTTTATTTTTTAGAATGCTTTAGACATGCATTTCCAATGATCAAATGAAATTTGAGAGTCATTCGTGGAGTTGAAAGCAAGATACAGAGCTGATAATTCTTTGTAATGTAAACAACGCCCGTGCCCTGTTTTTGTTTACATAGGTTCAATATACGAGTAAAAAATTGTAAACCTGATTTGTCTATCTTTTAATTTATATTTTAAGCATAAATAAACAGTTTCATTTCATTGATTTAGGACCTTAGGTGACGTTGGCTCTCCTTATTGAAGTTCCACTTATGGTTAAGGTAGTCTCCTACAGTGGCGAACTTTAAGTTATTATCCATCTTTAAAAATGGCATTTGGTGAACTTGGTCTTCCAATATATTACCAAAATTATAACAACACTTGATTCAGGACCTTAGGTGATCTCTATTGATATTGTATTTATAATGATCCCTTGTTTCTCTACAGTGAATGGCTTCTGGTGAATCTGTATCCTTAAAAATCTATAAAGGTGACCTTAGGCACGTAGCATCGTTTTTAAAAGTTGGGGGGGGGGGGGGGGAGGGCAGACTTATCCAAAAAATCTTGAAAATCGTGACAAGCAAAAAAAAAAATTCCCCAAAGTCTTAAAATCCTAATCCGTGAGGGACGCCCCCCCCCCCCCCCACGATGCTACGTGCCTGGGCCTCTAATTTCCCTATAGATTAATTTAATTCATAGGTCCTAATATAATATGACCTCTAGGCATATTATGAATATTTCACTTAAAGTGACAGCTGCTATATTAATTACCAGAATTATTTTTCTCTCTTCATATTTAGGACCTAAGGTAACCTTTGGTCTCAAACGAACATTCCACTAAATTTAACCCCCGGTCTCTCTAAAATGACTGACTTCCAGTAAATATTAATCTTGTAAATTGTCATAAGATAACCGAATGATATCTCCCCATTGATATTACACATTAGGTGACCCCTGGTCTCCCTACAGTGGATCACTTCTGATGAATCTCAATATTGTAAAACTGACACTAGGCAGATGTTAGGTAACTTTTGTTTCCGTATTGATTAACAAAATGATTACGACATTGTTTTAGGACGTAAGGTGACCTGTGGTCCCTATGGATATAGAAAAAAAGAAAGTAGATTTACATTCTTATCTTCACTTGTAAAAGAGTTCCATAAGTGCTCATTAATACACTCATTTTGGAGAACTATTTTCGGGTGACCCAAGGTCCTAGTTGAGCGTACGTTTTATCCTTCTGCATATCAGGTACTCGGCGAAGGAAACAATGTTGGTTACAATTTGCTTATTTGGTATAAAACCAATGTTATTGCCACCTATTTGTATAAAAAAAACATATGAGGAGTCTCTGTAACGTCCCTTATCATTCGATGCAGGTCGTATGTTCGTAAACCTCCTCTGGCACAAACCGAGATAGTATACCGGTCATCGTCTAGATTTAGGTTTTGCAAATTCGGGTTAACGGTCATAAATTCTGCCAGCCTTCTGATGTATGAGTGTCCGAGGAGACAGACGTGTGTTTTTGTTGATTCGGGATCCACCCCTGCCATGTTAATTGAAGATATCAGTAGACTTACTTTCTTATTTCACTGCATGCATTAATTTTGTACCTCGTATTGAAAAAAAAAATTAATTAGAGCGGCAAAGGTTTTAGATTTCGAGAGTTCGATCCCGATCAAAATGAACTTGGAGATAATAGAAACAATACCCAGAAATCGGAAGATGTGAAAAATTGAATAGCTAATTAGCGAAGAAAGTTTGTATATAAAACATTTTATGGAACATAAAATTTTATGTACGTCCGTCAGTGAACATATAAGGAACTGTGCAAGGAATAAAAGTCCCAATTTTACCGTTTTTCCTTTTACAAGTTTCTGAGGGATACCACAGAAAAAGAACGTTAGGCAAAAGAAAAACTGTTTATCAACAAATATAAACCTGTTTAAAATGCTTAATAATTATATAATGTGTCAAATAAACACTGTTTCCCGCAATAATTTTATATATTTCTATTATTTGTATGGAGAATTCTCCCGTACTTAATGAATATCTTTGTATTATAACGTAACATAATGCTAGCGTTTTATGACGTCACAATAAGAAATATGTATTCGTATGTATGTGTATTTGTAAAACTTAGCAACATGTTGTCAAACTCCTGATGATTTAAAATGAAACTAGTTGAGTTTATTTCGTAGTTGTGATTTTTTTTTTATAATATGTTTTACGGTGTGACCGTTGGAGCAAGCGCAGAAGGAACCAAACATCTGTAACGGGCTGTTGCCCAATGTTATACAGTACTGTATATAGTCCCGAATTAAGCACAGGAATCGATTCTAGTTTTATAACCGTTTATTAAGATATTACAACAATACTTGCACAGCGTAACAATAACAGTGCTTACTGTTCAAATGTTTTCCACCCCACTCTCTCAAATCCTGCTTCTCAACAATATATGGAGAACATACAAACACCGTCGGGCTACCCCGGGCCAGGACGTACTGTGACGTCATACTTAATAAATGACGTTAATTATACAATGAATGCGACAACTTGATATACGTGAACAATATTACCATAATAACAATATGTACACTAACACACATAAACATATGCTGATAAATACAATTCAATTACTGAAATAGTAATTAATACACATGAATAAAGAAGTCTACCGCCACACATCTCTCATCATTGATGAATGCAAGGTTAACCCGTGTACTTGCCCCAACCTAAAAATTTGGCTTTGTCTCGAAAACTTTTATCACCGCAAGGAACCCGAAGTTATCAAACATTTATTCAAATTGTCCATTTTAGGCTAATAATAAACTATATTTCGCTGAGCATAAATTAAAGGTACAACAGACTTTTATTAAAATACGTTGAATCAAAGCCGTTTGATTTTTTTTATAAAAAGACAAAAGACAATCATGTTTTATCATTCCATTACTTTTTGGGAGTTGATTTTAATTAACTCTCTTATGCAGTTACTCTGGCAAACCGAAAGTGAAACAGTGTTCGGACCTAAGCACAAATCATCACCGCTGACAAGACGTAGATCTGGAAAATAATAGATTAATTCGGTGTACTGTATGCTGTACCATTGTTTTTCAAAAGAAACATATTTATAAACACCTTGAAATTAGTCAGATTTTATATAGTACGAACAATTTAATTATTTTTTGTAGTTGTATGTGTTCCTACGCCAAAGTTTTATTTAGTCTCGTTCAACCAGACGCTCGGCTGTCTCCGTAAATCTCCGACAAGCAGAGAGTCTCTCTTGGTAGTCGGAGATTAACGGAGACAGCCGAGCGTCTGGTTGAATGAGAGAACTGGTGTTCTCGAAATTCTTGTCGGAAAAGTTTGAGAATTCATATTATAAAAATGTGCGTAATTCAAATACGGATTAGAAACTACTATCGTTGATTTTAAAATTGATAATAATCAATAAAATCAACTCCCGACAGTACTTCAGAACTTTGATTTATAATGATCATTAAAATTAGTAAACAATAAACTGCTTGTCTGAGTGTGTTATTTCCCATTTTGTTCCTTGTTGTTATTTTCCTCTGTATCATCAATTTGTTTATAATTTTGTTAATTTTTTGTATGCGTTGTAGACAATATGGCATTGTTTTGATGCAAAATGTAAAACAGACGTCATTTTTGTTAAGTAACGTCATGAAATGATAAAACTACGTATAACTTGAATCTAATAAAATAAAAAAAATAAAAAAAAAACAATAAAATTATCATGTAGACATTATAAATAATTTATGAAAATAAATTTATTGATTAAATTAGCATGAAAAGCTTATTGACAATATAGTTTAAAACATATTACAGGGACCAGAACTGAAGGTCAATATAACGGCGGTACATTTAAATATGTCGGTGTCTTAAAAGTTCTTTTTTCTGCAATTTGAAACTGCATGAAGTAATGCTGATGATGCGCAATGTATAACTGAGTATTAATCATTGAGTTCTACCAATGTAATCACAAATTATTAAAAATAAATATATAAATATGACAGAGATACGGTAATTGAATTTAATAGAGATATATGTAATCTCGAATTTTGATGCATTACTGTAACAGTCTGTGCATTATTCTACATGATTATTTTACTTGTTTCAAGGCTTCGATACTTTCACCAAATCCTGGCGCTTTACAACAGTTGGTTGCAAGGGTTCAGTCTTTGAAATGTTTTATTTTCCCAGTTTCCCGTTGGCTCACCGTGCGTTCATGTGCGCTCACCCTGCGTTCACTTGCGCTCTCCGCTCCGCTCCGTTCCCGCTCATCGTTCACAAATCGCCCACCGAGCGTTCACAAAGATTTCGCCTTGGGCTCACTGCGTTCGTTCAGTGTTCACTTATTGTTTAGTCAGATAATATTATATTTGGGCTAAAACAATACAAACATGTAGTTTATTGTTATTATTTCCTGATTACCAACGAAACAAATGTAACAATACCGCCCGGGGCACTCCGAATAATAATCATCTTGCGTTCATTTAGAGTACATATATCGTTCAACGTTCACTTTGCGCTTGCGTTTGCGCTCTGCGTTCGCTCTCAGTTCACCGTTCATAAGGGCTATCCAAATTCGGCTCAGCGTGCACTTGCCGTTCGTTTAGAGTGCACTCACTGTGCGCTCACCGTTCACAAACTGTTCAATTGAAAAATAAAACCTTTAATTAGCGACTGTGTATATGTAATGGCTGTACTAGTATGCCGAAAGCAGTTCTGTATGAAATAATATAAAATAGTTTCGAGGCCCGTTATTGGGCCGAGAACAGTGATATTTTTCATACAGAAGTGTTTGAGGCATATATAGCCATTGAATATCATTGTTGATTCCTGAGACAGCCCGATTTTAAAGAATCACAGTGTTGTAACCACTGATAATGGTATAATATTAAGAAGCTCTCTAATATATCGGACTGTCACAAGTAAAATTTTTGACTGCTGGAACAAGGGAATGACATTACAGCAGTGTTTTAATGTTCATTAATTAAATGAAAAAAGAATATCGATTTCTTTAAAGATATTCTTATGGAGTTAATTTTTCCTTATAAATGTCATAACGACTATTCATTTATATTTCATTTTTTCTGGTGATATTCATGTCCTTTGAGAATTGTTACAAGTGATAAGCTATCCGTAAATGTCTTGAGAATTGAGATCATATTTCAGAGAGAGAGAGAGAGAGAGAGAGAAAGAGAGAATGGGGGTTTACTATTTTGAAGCGAAGATAGGTTAAAATGAACATTTTTATTTAAAACATCAAGCAGTAGCACATAAATAATGTCGTAAAATTGTCTTGAAAAGTCGAATTCATAGCAAGCATGTAGAATTTGTGTTATCATATATATAGATTTGTAGTGAACTCGGCCGTAAATCGATTTTTTCAGAGGGTAGGGAAGGATGGGGGGTTTGAATGGAAACAAATACTGTTTTAAATCTCTCTGTACTCATCCTTGTTTTTTTTAAGGAAAGGGCCCGGCTATCTGAATTTTTTTCTATATGCCATATAAGAAAAACAAATTATTAACAAAGACATTGCAATTAGAATTAGACTTCTATATAGAACACATTCTGAGAATGTATTCTAAGCTGTGTATACCAAAAGCCGTCTTCATCGAAACGGACACAATCGATCGTTTACGAAAGGAGTGTAACTGCATGTAACGGTTCACCGGAAATACATTGACCATGCGACGAATCAACACTGATCAAAGGTGGCTGATAAAGAAAAGATGTATGCATTGGCAAAATGTTTTTATGCAAGGGACGATGGCTTAATATTCAATTACAGCTGTACTTAGGAATTAAATAATCAAGTTGTTTGACGGAATAAGTTAAATTTATCATATATGTACATGTTTTCATGCGACGTCGACTGTCTTTCTCCCGCGGTATTCAGGAACAAGTACTTGTGTGAAAAATATCGCTTGCATCTTTCTTTTCGTTTAATGCATTTCACCGTTTGACAAAAAAACTCACAACTAGCTACTTATACATGCTATCGCTTATTCTACATAAAGGTATAGGAATATATATTTACTTACGTACGTACAATGTTAACTTTGCCAATTGATTTTTTTCCTGTTTGTTAGCAATGTTCATGTATCTCATATTCTACTGCAATTGAATAATACCGTGGTACATAAAAAACAATGCTTTTTAAAAATGCATACTTTACTGGTAAATTCTATTGGCAAAATACTGAAAGAACTCAAGATTCCATGTACAGATTCAACTGACGTCGCAAACGTCAAACTATGACGTCATTGACGATGCACGATGTAAGCATGAATACACAGTATAAAATTACTAGATAAAACATGTTAAAGTTCAGTTTATATGCATTTCTTCCTCAAATATTTAATAAAATGATGATTTTGTAAATAATCACAAATGGTTCTTTATTATTATTAATTAAATTCTGCTATTTCAATAAAAAGGAAGCAAATCTATACTTATAAATTAAGGCATTTTGCAAATAAACTATAAAACGCCTGCACCAGAGTACTTGCTTACACCTTTGGTATTTCAACACATGCGTGATGCTGTCCGTAAGGTATAATTGAATTTTAACTGATAAGTTATAATTGTGAAATTAATCAAAATCCTACTTTCATTTTTGATAAACAAGCCCGAAATAGCAAAAATGCGAGTAAGGTGGTGGACACGCTTTGGCGGATCCAAGTCAGGGACAGTTTGCATAAAAATATATAATTGCAATGAAATATTATTGAATGATGACGTAAAGAGTGAATATATTTACTGTGAGCCTATTTAGAGAATACATTAAAGTTAAGATTTGACAAACGTTGAATAAATAAAATGAGTAAATTCGTTTCTTTAGTGGGCGATTTTAGTTTTGATACCGGTTCGCTTGAGAACTTTCCAGAACGGGGTAACCAAGAACGCGAATGGACTAATTGACGAAAAGTGTAGGACGGGTTCATCATGCATCGCGGGCAGATACCTTGGATCGGACTTCTATTAATATAATAGTTAATAAATAAAATGGAACAATTAATGCGATTTTAATATTAATGAAAAGAACTTTCCAGAATAGGGTGCCCAGAAACGGGTTGACTAATTGACATCATGGCCCTATATATAGGGCGAGTTAACATGTCGGCCAGATACTTTGAACCTGACAAGTTTGGTTAAAAATATGTATGCAAATGGATAATAATGCATAACCTAACGTGTTTTAATTTAATTTTATACTTTTTTGTATCACGACAGATGTAAACCTTGGTTGTAAACATAAGACATAAATTTGTTGAAAAGATAATTGTATTCTACGTAAATATTTAATAGGGATGCCCCCCCCCCCCCCATGATTGTTTTTTAAAAACAGTCTTTTATCGGAAGTTCTGATTTTTTATCCCCGTCCGTTCCTCTAAATCTGCAATTCAGTTTGGTTTTTTTTTTATTTCAATTTTAAAGAAAAATGGGACAAAGATAATACAAAAAAGGAACAAAAATATGGTTCAACATATTAAGATTATATGATAATAATGTGTAAAGTGTTAAATCCAGCGATTGAGCGGGGTATCATCTAGTAATTACCCTAAAATAGAGTGGTCAGTTTTATTTTCTGTTACTAAAATGTTCAAAATTTGTAAAATACACATTGGCCACACTTGAGTACCTCTACGAAATTTTGCAGGCAGAAGCATTTATGCAATATCTCTCAGTTTTAAAAGTTTCAAAGAGGTACTCAAGTGTGGCCACATTCAAATTTGGGAAATACTGCAGTAAAATCTACAATTTTCAGCTATTTTTAACGATCATAGTATGTTTGATGATGCGCATGTGCTAAATAGTGGGGCCGAAGTGAAAAAATTTCATATTCATAGAAGCAAAATAGTGTGCCCTACATTATAAGTAATTACAATTTGTATTGTTTCAAACTTGAGTTTTGTGAAAATTTTAAGGCACATTTTGATGCTTCGTGGCTCTAGCTCTTTATTGCGCGAGGTCACTGTGACGTCATACTTAACCTTCTTTTGCTCTCGACAGTTCTCGTAAATTGTCGAAAAAATCGGGAAAGAAAATGACGTCATATGGCAACAAAAGTTCAGATAGGGTCAGTTTGTTTTTACGTCAGCATATGTGTTGTTTACTTTAGTGTTTTTAAAGCATTTTTGTTGTTATATATGAAATAGATGTATACGATATAAGAGCAAAGGATTTTCCTTAGAAACGCTTCCTGTTCCACCATGTTGCTATGCACCGCAAAGGATTATTGGGATATGTAGAACTTTTTCACGTGGCCTCATAAAATTTTCTTTGAACAATGTGCAGATTTCAACTCGAAATTTCTCCGTTCGTACACGTTGTCTATGGAGCTCGCTTCGCGATATATATATAAAAAAAATGAAAATAAAAAAAAAAGAAATAAAAAAAAAAAGAAAATTTAAAAAAAAAAAAAAGACAACACAGAGTAAACGTCCAGCGCTTTAATCAAATAATCAGACGTTTTTAAAAATACAACGTTCCTTCGTTACGTTTACAATACAATGTTGTCACAGTTAAATATGTGTTTCATTTATACCACATAATTTAATTTAGATTATAAAACGTTTGATGCATATGACCCAAATTGATTTTTTTAAAGATTAAAAACGATCATGCAACGTTGTGTAATGCAGTTACATGTATTGTGACCTTGCGCAATACAATCTACTACGTCATTTCGGAGATAAATCTATACTCTGTCCCGAGTTTTTGCTTCCACCACTTTTTGCTTGATATTTCAATAAAAGTAAATACCTTTGTGCTCAAACTAAGTTCATCCACTAATATGAAAAATGTCCAGATTATCTGTTTTGAAACGCCCCCTCTACCGCTTCAGGTTTTAATACACATCCCAAAATCGAACGTCTACGGAGATTTTGCATTGCATCAGCCATTAATAAGCCCGGATGATAACGTTAAAAAATTGCGCGATGTATTCCGAGTGTATTCCGAATAGAGAAAAGATGTAAACATTTCCCATTATAAATCTCCGTAAGAAAATTGTTTTCGTTCCTGTGAAATTTTATGAGTGAAAACGGATATTTGTTCAATGAAGATATTTTGGATATATTCCCTTTCATCGATTTCAATTGTATTTCTTTCACAGGTATGTGTATTTTTATTAAAAAATCATCAAAAATTGATGGAAGCAATAACTCGTGACAGAGTATAAGTGTTTAACCATTTATGTGCCACAGGGCCGATTTGGACCGATTTGGAATCTACGATCAGTGCCACTGGGCCGATTTGGGCCGATCGTAAGAAAACAAGTGTCTGAATTTGATAAACATTTGGTTTTATTCAGTATTGTAAATCTTACGGATACAAACATTTACTTTTACTTTTTAGGTAAAATAATTAACAATGTACCCATACACCAAAACGTCAAAACTTTGCTAAATGACATCATAATTCACGTCATTACGTAACAAAGCGACTCGTAGCTGTACCAATAAAGCAGGGTTAAAATTTGATTCAGAAGCGTTTTACTTTTACCTTTTCACGAAGCACATTTGCAATGCTTTGTTATTTCGGTGACCTAGGTTTATCTCTGATGGTCAAGCGGATTTAATCACTAAAAAAACCTGGAAGACCTCAAGTTGGTTCGGGAAAAAACTCCTTAGCTCGAATTAAGATATAGATTCGTAAATGTTTTCACATTTCATAGCTGTAAAATTTCATCATATCATGATGATCTATGTATAGTTCAAATTTTAACAACTGACGATCGTAATGGTCAAAAGTATAAGTATGATGTATACATGTAAAATATAAAGTGTAAAAAACAACAACAAAGATATAGTTGGTTACCAAATAAAGTAAAATTTAAAAGAATACAGATAAATGCATATATTTTTAAAGCTGCATGGTCCGATTTTTTGGCTATTAGAGTATCAAATAATTTTTCATGGAAACCAATTGTATATTAGAAAGTTATGGACTTTCGCCTATTTATTTATACCAGCAAATATTCAAAGTAAATAAAAATAATTTCTTTATGCAAACACAAAAAAAGAAACCAAATGCATCATGGGAATGTTTAGAAAAGGGAACCGTTTGGTTTCGTCCCCGAATGATTGTGTTTATTCAACCCGTATGGTTATGCATTGATTGTATAAACAAAATACTTTTCAGAAATATTAGTGAAAAAAATGCACACAAGTTTATTTTTGATTTGCGAAAACATTTTGACCGAAGTCGTAATACAATCACCCCCGCTTTGACGTCAGCAGCGAATTTTGATATGCGGCAAATAATATAATTATAATCTTTTATGTCGTTTGTTTTGAAACAAATTGTACGCCTTTTTTTTTATTGAAATATGGCTTAATTGACCGGGAAAATTATTGCAATGTATATTATTATACACATACTTAACATCACCATCGTTTAGAAGCGAAAACAAAATTAAGATGAAATTGGACCAAGCAGCTTTAGAATGCTAAGCTTTTACATTGCACGGCGATACTTCAAACTTTCGAAAACACGAAACGTGGGTTGATTCGAAATACGTGCATAAAATGAGATAGGCGTATAAATTTCAGGAAAAGCGTGATTTTAAAGAAATGATTGGTTAAACAAACACGGAATTGAATAACATTCTAGCACAGTCATTCTTTCTCCGTCTGTCTGCCCATCTAACACCATAAATATAAATTCCTTTTTAGCTCACCTGAGCTGAAAGCTCTAGTGAGCTAAATTCAACCAAACTTGGCACAAAGCATCCTAAGCCTAAGGGGATTCAAAGCTGTGAAAATTAAGGACCACACTATTTTGCAAAGGGAGATAATTAGGAATTTATGAAAATTTTCGAGGAATTTTCAAAAATCTTTTTCTCATGAACCATAAGACCAGGAAAGCTGAATCTTGCGTGGAAGCATCCTCAGGAAGTGTAGATACAAAATTGTGAAAATCATGACCCCCCAGGGGTAGAGTGGGGCCACAATGGGGGTCGAAGTTTAACATATGCATATATATAGAGTAAATCTTTAAACATCTTCTTCTCAGAAACTAATCCGCCGGCAAAGCTGAAACTTGTGTGGAAGCATCCTCAGGTAGTGTACACTCAAAGTTGTGAAAATCAGGATCCCCGGGGGTAGGGTGGGGCCACAATGGGGGGGTCACAGTTTTACATAGGAATATATATAGTAAATCTTTAAAAATCTTCTTCTCAGAAACTAATCAGCCAGAAAAGCTGACACTTGTGTGGAAGCATCCTCAGGTAGTGTCAATTCAAAGTTGTGAAAATCATGGCCCCCGGGGATAGGGTGGGGCCACAATTAGGGATCGAAGTTTTACATAGGAATATATATAGAGTAAATCTTTAAAAACCTTCTCAGAAACTAATCAGCCAGGAAAGCTGACACTTGTGTGGAAGCATCCTCAGGTAGTGTCAATTCAAAGTTGTGAAAATCATGGCCCCCGGGGGTAGGGTGGGGCCACAATGGGGTGTCAAAGTTTAACATAGGAATATATAGAGTAAATCTTTAAAAATCTTCTTCTTAGAAACAAATCAGCCGGCAAAGCTGAAACTTGTGTGGAAGCATCCTCAGGTAGTGTAAATTCAAAGTTGTGAAAATCATGACCCCTGGGGATTAGGGTAGGGCCACAATGGGGGGGGGGTCAAAGTTTAACATATTAATGGGGGGTCACATTTTTACATAAGAATATATAGAGTAAATCTTTAAAAAAAATTTTTTCTCAGAAACTAATTCGACAGGAAAGCTGAAACTTGTGTGAAGGCATCCTTAGGTAGTGTAGATTCAAAATTGTGAAAATTATGATCCCTGGGGGTAGGGTGGGGCCACAATGTGGGGTCGAAGTTTAACATATGAATATATAGAGAATATCTTTAAAAATCTTCTTCTAAAAAACTAAACAGCCAGGAAAGCTGACACTTGTGTGGAAGCATCTTCAGGTTGTGTAGATACGAAGTTGTGAAAATCATGACCCCCGGGGGAGGGTGGGGCCACAATGGGGGATCGAAGTTTTACATAGGAATATATATAGTAAATCTTTAAAAATCTTCTTCTCAGAAACTAATCAGCCAGGAATACTGTCACTTGTGTGGAAGCATCTTCAGGTTGTGTAGATACGAAGTTGTGAAAATCATGACCCCCAGGGGTAGAGTGGGGCCACAATGGGGGTCGAAGTTTAACATATGCATATATATAGAGTAAATCTTTAAAAATCTTCTTCTCAGAAACTAATCCGCCAGGAAAGCTGAAACTTGTGTGGAAGCATCCTCAGGTAGTGTAAATTCAAAGTTGTGAAAATCATGGCCCCCGGGTGTAGGGTGGGGCCACAATGGGGGATCAAAGTTTAACATAGGAATATATAGAGTAAATCTTTAAAAATCTTCTTCTCAGAAACTAATCAGCCAGGAAAGCTGACGCTTGTGTGGAAGCATCCTCAGGTAATGTAGATTTTAAGTTGTGTAAATCATGGCCCCCAGGTGTAGGGTGGGGCCACAATGCGGGGTCGACGTTTTGCATAGGAATATATAGAGTAAATCTTTAAAAATCTTCTTCTCAGAAACTAATCAGCCAGGAAAGCTGAAACTTGTGTGAAAGCATCCTCGGGTAGTGTAGATACAAAGTATGTATTATGTATTATTGTACATTGTCCAGATAGTTTTTTTTATGACTCCATTTAGCTGATTTTATCATACCTATTGTTTCTCAGGTGAGCGATGTGGCCCATGGGCCTCTTGTTTGTGCAACTTTTTAACTGCACCAAGATAAAATCCACTAAAGATTTTTGGTTCCGTTTTTCACAATTTGAGGGAAACTCTGGTGATTAAGTTTGCTGTGTATGTCCTAAAGTTAACAAAAACACCCAATGATATACTATCTCTCTCTCTCTCTCTCTCTCTCTCTCTCTCTCTCTCTCTCTCTCCGAGATGCATGTTTATGTGTTAGACCTTATCGAACTAATCAAAATTTCATTGACCAAAACAAAAATCCCCAGTGTTGTGACCATAAAAAAGGTTCATATGACATGAAGGTACAATAGGGCCTGAAGCAGTGCATTTTTATCTACTATTTCACAATACAAGTCTTCTTGAAGATATATTTTCAAACACCAAAAACTATCAGGCTAAAAAAACCCCAGTTATTACCTTTACCGACATCGATCGGTTTTGTATGGGGCACATGGAAAATCTATGAGTATACATCAAAAAGAATTGAACCACTTGAAACCAAAGATACGTGCAGTTTACACATTCTTAAAAAAGTATTCTGTTACTTTTAAATTTTTTTTTTATTATTAAGTGCAACAAGTACATTTTGTAATAAACTTTTACATATAACCAAACTTCTTCTTTTTTCAAAATTGATAAATCGTTGTACATGTATGCGTGGATTATGGTAAAGCATAATTATAATTATGTGTTTGCTTGTTCGATTCCGCGGAACCTTTTGAAATAAAAATACAAAGTCGTCTAAGCTTATTTTTATCAGTTGAGCATTTGATTTCCTTACTTATACTATTACTATTGCGAGTATGAAAATATTCAAAACAACAGATACAACTCTTTAACACATAGATCATTGTCTTTTATTCACTTCTTGGAAGATCGGTATATCCGATGACCGAATACTAACACAGATTTCAATTAATACTAATTTGAAACTATGCTATTTTTATTAAGAGAAATAAGAGTCGCAAATTTCAGCTTAAAATCAGTACTGCAACAGGTTTTGGATGTCTAATAAACTAGACAAATTCTGTGCGCACCGGATATCAATTTTCAATGTTTGTTACCAGTATGTGAAGGGTCATGTAAATAACTGTAAATGTGACCAACCAACCCACCCGCACCCCCGCTGTGTGTTAATCCAATATTCCCGGAGCATCGTATTCCAACAGTTGCATGAATTCACACGTCTGTGTGCCAATATAACAAGCAGTGTAAATGTAAATTGGACTTGTTGACAATTATGTTCAGTAGATAATATCCGATATTTTTTTCAAACTGGATGCTATATAATCTTCTGTTAGTATTCTTTTTTAAATTTGATAAAGAATTTCAAAGTTTTATTCCTGGCCGTTTGTGTGTGAATACAAAGATTAGCAGTTAAAGTACTAACAATAAAAAAATATTGCATTTCGTGCATTTATTTAGACAATTCGAATTGTTGTTTGTTGTTACATGGAAATAAGAAAAAAATATTTTAAGTTGCATTAGAACGTATTCAAACCCTAGAACGAACTATCCGGTAAACGGAATGGTTGCTTGGTACAAAGAACATCTGGTATCCCAAACTCAACTTTTCCTTTTACAATTAACACATACAAAAATCCTCTTAACACTTCTTCTTTGACAAACTTTTTTGCGAAAAATATTTTATGCTTGGTAAGTCTATTAATAGCAAAATGTCTTTTAAAAACCATTTGTCATTATCTTCATAGCTATTTTCAATGTAAAATGTAGTGGAGCTTACACAACAAAACTAAAAGGATTGACAGGATACAAAAGTAATTATTTTAAAAACTACAATCATGTATTTGTCAATTCATGGAAAAATGCTTCATTAGTGAAGTTAATTCATATTTTTGAAAAGGGTGCTTTTCTTTACAATCCTTTTTTTTGGCAACGCCATTTTTTAAGATAATAACATTAAAAATTATATATTACACACAAAACTCATCCCGCAACGCAAAAGAATGGTACGGCGCGTTGTGGGATTGTTACGTCAAAGCATTCTTGGCACTGAAGCGTAATAACGTCTTTTTGACGTGGCAGCGAAAGGGTTAATGTAAAGTTTCACTGAATAAACCTTGAAATTATTTTTAAGCTTTAAATTTTTTTTCTAAAAGCTTAATCACTTGATTAAATAGAAATACTGATCAGAAGACTTAATTAATCAAGCTTGTCGACATACACAAAGTTGCGAATGCTCGTTAGTTTGAATTGGCTCGAAATAGGTACAATTGTAAATCTTTTAAAAATCACTAGCCTAATGATTCCAAATTGAAAATATTGATTAAGGTTACTTACTGGTGGTGGAAGAAAAGTCTTTAGAAACATTATTTTGGTAAGTTCTTCTATTTAAACACAACAAAAAGGCGTTCCGTTTTCAGGAATTCCTCGATAGCTAGCATAATTTGCAGTTTTATAAACTACACAGTGGCGGTCGAAAGAAAATTGAAAGTGTGGGGGGTGCTAAACTAATCAAAAATCTTAACAAAATAATAAGAAAAAAAATCTTTGGTTATGATTATGTTTAACTTTGCTATTGGTGGACGGTAGGGAGAAGACCCCCCCCCCCCCCCCCCCCGGTCCCGACGCCTATGCTACCTAGTTATGTGTTTTCCTTCATATTTTTAATTGAAATCTTTGATAGAATCTATTTTATATCAGTTTTTAGTAGTAATATAGTTATATTAAAAGTACTATTAAGTGTTCAAAAATAGGTCACTGAAGCGTTGAGACGAGGGGAAGTGTCAAAATTAGTTCGGACCAAAAGTATTTGATAAAGCATCACCCGTTTGATAGAGCAAAGGTTTATCATATAAGTAGTATAGACTACATGCATATGATAAAAGTGTTGAAGACTTCAATTTTAGGTCAAAACATAGTAACGTCAAAACATTATACAGTGTACCCTTGTGCATATTTACATGTATGTACAGTTGAAGAGATATCATACATAAATGTTAAAAATACATAATATTAGAGTTCTCTTTTGGTTGAAAAAGTTGTACAAAATGACCAATTTTTCTTTTGCTTCACGCAATTATTCATCCTTTTCTCTACCTTTATTAAAAGGAAAAATATAAAAGTTCCCTTTTCTGCATATGTCAAAATGACCGCTGCATGGTGTGTTCCTCACTAATGGGTCTCTAATCTGCTGTTTGTGGACGTGCACTCTGCGAGTATGGTTCAAGTTTGCCCCATATAGTTGTCACCTCAAGTAGGGCACGTCATGCAGTAAAGAAGGTTCTCATTGTTAAATTTAGGTTTAATTACATGCCGATCTTGAATGATATGGATAGGCCGATTTGAAGCATCGTTGATCATTGAGATACAGTTGGTTTGACGGGGTTGAAAGTGAATTACGCTTTGGTTAGAATGTTATTCTAATTTAGAGGTTGGCGTCTGCTATGAAGTATATCAATTTTCTAATTCTTGTAAATTGGGAAAAAACTGTATGGCTTATTTAGACACGTTAGGATTTGTCGGTTTATCTGTTGTTGCTTTTCTCACATTGTTTAACAGATCTAAGTTCGGCAATTGGTGGTTCTTGTTTCGCCTTACGTAATGCTGATTCAATGAGTTGTGTGTAATGTTTATGTCTGGTAGGAAAAATCTTAAGTTCGGACAGTCTTGGTTTTTTCTCCGTTCCTCATCTACAACGATGATAAAGATTTGCCGGGACATTTAAAAAAGGATGTTTTGTCTTGTAAGAGAAGGATGACATAAATCAAAAATCAAATATTGATGAAAGTATGTCTTCTTGTAGAAAAGATCCGTAACGGTTGTAATTTTCATCTCCTTTTTATCATTAAAATGTCTTAAAATTCTTTTTCAAGCATTTCTCTTGCAAATTTAAGGATGTCCTCAAGAGAGGTACACAAGTTGTATCCTTGGTTTTGTTTGTATTCCTGAAATCCACGTAGCTGGAGAATATTGTCCATAATTATGCTCCAGTGGACAAGTTTCTAAGAACTATTCTGAGCAGGCTAGACTGTAGTAAACATTTACATGTTCCGAACCGAATACACTTGTGGTTTCCGGGTTACTGTTTAGATCCAACATCAAGTCATATTTATAAACAAATCATAAAAAATGATGAAAACTGAAATAGAGAACTAAACACTGAGTTTTTACAAAATATGTTTTTGAGATGCGGCATGAAAAGGACCGCAATAAAAACGAGTGTTTCAATATTTAACCTAACACAATTGTAATAAACAACACATGCGACTAAATATTGTCAACATTACACCCCTGTGTTTTCTAAATTTAAAATAAAAGAAAACATTGGGAAACACATACAATATACTTACATAATAGTTGACGTAAAATCGATTTAAAAAAATTGGAGACACATACATATTCTCAGCGAAGTATATTTGTAAAATCCGCATTTCCTCTTTGGCGGAAATGTAAACAATACGTAAATTTAGAACCACACTTGTGTAATACCTTAGAGCGCTTCAAAAAAGATTATTGTGAAAAAATGTGAAATAGTTATAATTAACTAGTTATAAAATCAAGAAAAAATCAAATTACAAAACATTAAGTTCGGTTGGAAAATGATTATTAGCATTGAATGACTTAGAAAATAGACAGAAAATAGACATTCATGTCTTGTAAAATATAACAAATATTTCTTACGTTCATCAAGTTATAGAAATATTTCCTAGCGGCAAAATAAGTTTGTTTTTTTTTTATTCACAACAGATCTTTGCAACTTTTTGATTATTTTGCTTAAGTTAAGGTTTGCGGTTTGTACAAGGAGATAACTCACAAATTTTCATGGTTACTTAACACCAACTACCCTTTATTTCAGCTATGAGGTCAAAAATTATATGACGTCATATTTGATTCAGGGTTTTCTTTTTATTTCGCGAGGTTTTGTAGTTTCAATGAGAAAACAGCAGGGCACAGGCATTTCATTAATTTCCACAAAAATGAAGTCTGCATCATTTAAACAATAAAATGCTTTCTTTGATGATTCATTCGATATTTGAAAGTAGCGACATTGCAGAAAAAATACATAACCCGCGTTAGTGGATCATGTAATCTATTTTCGGCAATGGTCGCAGATTTAAGTTTTTCTCTGTTTCTGTACAGTGAATTTATAAAAAGATATCTGTGAGCCAATGCTCTCTAGTAATACCCTGCTCTGATGTGAATGTGCGAAATAAGCAAAGTCGACATTTAACAAGACGTTGGCATCTGATTGGTACAAAAATATATCCTACCATATGGCATGCGTAATCAAATACTGTGTTAAAATTTCAAGCATCTGCGATAAAAAGTTGCTGAGAAATATTGGACGAAAATTTGTTTGGAAAACTAGGCTAAGAACAAACAGGACGTTGATGTCTGAGTGGTACAAAAATATATTTCACTATATGGCATGCCTTAACAAGTAGTGGGCGTCATTCGAATATCTAAACGACAAAGTGAGATAAAAACAACATATAATATGCAAAATTATGTTGACTATCAAATAAAATCTCAACTTTGAATATCACAGTCCTACCAAAAATATTTCAGTAAAAAACAAAATCTGAATATTTTAGTCCGAATTTCCTCTGTTTTGCTAAAAGTCCAACTTTGTTTGAGCCTAATTCCATAATATAGTAAAAATGTCAAATGGTTTGTTAATAATAATTCATTTCATAAATAATTAAAGTGTTAAGAACAAATTTTACTCATGACATTAAACTTTATAAAAATCCGAATTTGAGAACTAAAGCCCTGCGTAAACAACGTCCATAACAAGAAGTTATCATCCGATTGGTACAAAACTATATCCCACGATATGACATGCCTCAACATATAATGTGTAGAAATTTCCAGAATCTGCAATGAATAGTTGCTGAGAAAGATGAGACAGAATTTTTTTTATGAACATACAGACAGACAGAAGGACAGACGGACAGACAGACACACGCACAAGGGTAAAACAGTATACTCCCGTCTCATTCGGAACGGGGGTGTAACTATAAGTTTCCGTAGAGGAAATAATACCTCGAAGATGTAAACATATTGTTTTTAAAAGTGTTTTAGAAACACCAAATCAGGAATCATAATAAAAAGAGTGACATTATTTTCGAACAGTTTAAGCATAATTAACCAGAATTATAGTCACATATATAATGTGCATATTTTTACGAAATTATCTATATTTCGTCAACATTACAATTCAAAATCATGAACTTTGACCTTTTGCAGTTATAAAACGGGTAGGGCGAATTCATTTGAATTTCGTAAGAAGAAAGAATTGCATGTAGTCAACAAAATGGTTTTTGACTTTGGTACAATTCCTAAAAATGCAAGCCGCAAAACTTACCTTAAGAAATAGCTAGAAAAACAATTGCAATTATCCAAATTTTATATTAAAAAACCCCCAAAACAAATCAAAACGAAAAAAATAATAGGAAATATTCTCGAATTTGTTTTGTAAATATGTGGGTTTAATGTACCTTAAGATATTTTCCTTTAAGCAGACGCCTTGGATGGGATAACTGCAGGGAACGCTGCACTTAAATCTTTAGACATTTAAAATATTGTCATATTATTCATTTTAAATTTAATCACGCAAAATAAAGAAAACCATCTAGCTTTAAAGATTTGTTTACCATACACAATCTCTAATATCCAGGGACCCCACCAGTGCTTTGCCCTAGACTCTGTTGGAGCCTTAAGGCGACCCCTAAATCCCTTGCCTACAACTGAAACCCCCTTCACTTCAAATACTGGATTCTCCCATGTTTTATATGCATAAAGAATGCGAAGCACTGTTAAATTAATCAGATTTTTGTTGGTACACGAATTAACATTTCAAGTGATTTATTGATATATATCGTGCAAGTTTTTCAAAAAAGTACTTAATTATATATTTAAGTTTATTTCTTTGGCAAGTCTGAATTGTCTTAATAATTTTAGTTAAATCCTGCTTATTAGTCTCTTACTAGTATCATTTGTCCCTAAAACTTAATGTATTTAGATTAAGATTTTTTACATGATATATAAATGGAATAAAATCATAGTTAAAGAATACCATGCACGTTTCAGTAAAGTCTTATCATTTCAATTCAAATTTATAGTACAAAGTTGTTTTAAGACGGAATACTTAGTGTATAAAATATAATTTCATTTATCTGAATTGTGTCTGAATCAAGCAGTAATGCTTTGATTAACATAAATTCGTTCTTCTCTGCGTGACCTTATCAAATATTTTTCATAAAGACTCAGTAAAATGTAGGCTAAACAGGTGATGCCGAGGACTGTTGTTACGATAATTAATGATGTATAGATGTTCTTTTTTCTCTCATATTGTTTCCACTTATGAAGACGTTGCTTGGTTTTATATCCATTATCTGTTAAAGAAAATGAATTTAAATAAGTCTGATGACGGTTTAAGACGATATTGCAATCAGTTTATTATTCTTTTTTACTGATTATCTTTATTATTGCACTTGTTACAAGCATTTAAAAATAACTTTTTTATTGCCTCTGAGCCCAGGGGAATCTTATCCGCTCTGCTTTCTATGACATAATACACCTATTTACTGGTTTTGAGGCCGATTTCAGGTTTATTTTCCCCAGAGACAGCAACTAATTCACGAGGCGAAGCCGAGGGAAATGGTTGTTGTCGAGTGAGACAAAAAACTTGCGATCGTCCAAATAGTCAGTAAATAGGTATTTTATTATACCAACGAAAACGTTATTTCAGATTATCTTGATGCTTTGCATTTTACGTAGTGACTTTGATCACCTCAAGGGTGTACATATAATAACCACAAACATTGCAATAATTCTCCAATTGACATGTACCTGCCCATAGTAAATGCTATGGACATACATAAAGCACAGTAAAATTTACCTCATTGGAGCTCCACCTCCGTCATTTAGATTATTATTTGGTTAAAACAAATTTGTAAGAACAGACTTCTTTTCTGGCATGTCTTGGACTCTATCGTAGCAATTACACTCCGGGTTAAAACGTATCATGGGAGAGGATAGAAACAGGGCTATCAAAAATCACTTAAGATCGCGCAACACGGTGTTTATATACACTATGTGGAATAGTTCAGTGACAAAGAAACTTAAATATTCAAGTATTAAGCATATTCCAATATTGACCTTAGTATCTACGATTAAAAAACAAAACAAAACCAAACAAAAAAACCAAAAACAAAATAAAAAAAAAAACAAAAGAAAAAAAACAAAAAAAAACACAAAAACAAAAACAAAAGAAAAAACAAAAAACCAAAAAAGACCCCCTCCCTCCCCCCCCCCCCCCCCCAAAAAAAAATAATAAACAAAAAACAAAACATTGAGAATGTTTGTTATGCAGTCACATGTTGATGATTTGTGATTTCAAAAACTAAATTAATGTAATATATGAAGTCTTTGGGTAAAAATGTCAATATTATCATTGATTTGTAAACATATCACTATTGCAAGAATAGGAAAAAAAGTGTGCTAGTAATATCCATGAAATCTTTCTTTCCAGAGCAAAAAAGGGACGACGTTGTATTGAATATGATATATATTGTTTTACCGTTTAAGCATTCCTGGGAAACAGAAGATGTGATGTTTTTCTCATTTTTTGCCTCATTATCTGTCAATAGAATATAATGAAATATGTTGTCATTGTTCTCTCTCTCTCTCTCTTTCTCTATTAATATATATATATATATATATATATATATATATATATATATATATATATATATATATATATATATATATAATAGAATGTCCACCTCATGACGATGTCATAGGTAACGTATTATTAGCAAGCATGAACAAGATGGAAGCAGCAGACTGTCAGGACACCCGAGGTGGATGTGGAAGACAGTGAAAACGAAAACATGCATATCATGTCAAAAAACTTGTTTCACTTTTAAATTCGAGTCAATGACTATTAGATACATATAGAAAACTTGAGCTAGAGGCTGTTTGAAGAAAATAGTTATCTCTAGAAGCTTAAATGTCCTTTTTTCAGTTCTTAATGATTTTATTCTAAAATGCCAAATATAATTTATCGAATGCATACAGAAAAAAATATATGCCTAACATGCAGAAATATGTTTTTCTACTTCTCCCTGATAATAATTGTTCACAGTTTTTTTTTTAAATAACCATAATAATTATTTTGTAAGAATGTATTTTTCATGTTTATCACAGACGTTGCTACAACCGAAAATTCTTTTTTGTAAGCGAAGCCCTTTAAGGGTTTTTTTTGACATGTTTATGTATGCTCATTTTAAAATAAACTGAAAATGATAAACCATTTATAAATTATCGAGAAAGTGAAATGTGTTCCGTTTAGAGAGTCCTTTTTATCTTTATAATAAATGTAGTCGGGCGAAGGTCATGTAGTTTTCAACACGTGTCAATCACTGTCAATCAAAATCCGCTAGGTACAAATACATGTAAACGTATAAGATTATAAAATTATTCCGGTTGTACGATACTTAACTTTACCGAAGCTCATAATTACATAAAATAGGTATGTGAAAGGGGTTTTATGTACTTCAACTGTCACAATCAACATTATTTCTAATTTCCTAACAACGCAATCGGTTAATCCGAAGTTAAACGAAACACACGTGTGTTCAGCCGTACTGTCTGTTTGAATAAATACGACACTTATATAACGCAAAAAAACTTATGAGCTGACACCACCAATTCTAGATCTGACAAGTCGACTTATCGATTCAGGGTATAATGATTATTGTTTTTATCAGCATCAATATATCCGACAAGTCAACATAAGTGTTAAAAAAGCAATGATAATCATCTTACAAGTCAACTTATCGATGATTGATGTTGATTTGCCAGAACTTGATGTTGTTTTGTCAGAACATATGATGATAACTAGAAAGCGTATGTTTTTGTATAATTTTTGGCACGTGAATGAGAAACGAGTAGACATCGAGATCTAAAAAGTATAAACATATGAGAAAAACATAACCTATCTGATAAGTAGTAGCAGAATTTTGCCACTATAGACGTCTATTTTACCCTCTGTTGGTTCCCTATGGGGTACAGTAAAAAATATAACTCGCTCATTACATGTTGTATATCCTACTGGTAAATTAAGATGTTTAATTTTGTATGTTAACTTGAAATATTTCCTTCATCGTAAACATAGTGAAAATGTAAAAAGAATGTGTCAAAAGTAAATTTTTTATTAATTTATAACTGTCGCAAAAATTGAAGTGACAACATTTTTCAAAGGTAAAATTGCAAACTGAATTCAAAACCGTATATAAAACAAGTGAGTACTTGCCATTTGTGCACCCAAGCAGGAAACTACATAAGTGTTTTTCACAAGAACACTTATTAGCACACCTTTTCCCAAATGCTGGATATTCACACACTTTGCTGCAGTTCTCATCAAAATATCCAGACGGACATTCTTTAAAATAAACAATATCTTTTTTTAAAGTGTTCAATTCCTTGCATATTGGTTCAGAAAGCTCTTTCCTTCCTTGTTTCGGCCACTCAAATACGTAAAAGATTTTAGATGAAGATTTAAAAAAAAAATAATTGTTTAAATCAATCCTTGTCAAGCAAGAAGAAGATACATTTTGACATTTGATTAACTTTTTCATGATATGTCTATATGAGGGTCGAGCAGATGGAGATCCAAGAGAAGGGAGGAGGTTGGGTAAACTTAATGCCAGTTTTTATCTTACTAGCACTAAATTTTCCTTTTAAGAAAAAATTCGACCATAATCTATGCCGAAAGGAGTAAAGTGCTAATAAAGCGGTTGGGAGTAGAGCTCTTCATTTATTTCAGATGTACTTACATTCTAAAGAATTAACTATTTCCGGACTCCCTTCTCGAATTTTTTTTCCAAATCCACGAATAGTATAACTTAGAAAAGGGTCCGGTTCGTATAAAAAAATATTGTAAAAATGTTAATGATTGAAGTATTGAGGTAAAGTTAGTAGACTATTTTTTCTTTCAGGCGGATAAAAAAAAAGCAACATTTTTATGATACAGGTATTATTGTAGTTCTATCACACGTGCAAATGAATAATTGATAACGATTGGTATTTTAAACGTATATTCTTTCGAAAGGCTGTGCAAAAATGCACACTTTTACAACTCATTCTTTACAAGATGAATTTAAACGGACAAATGCTTAAATGAATCTACAGTTTAAACTTGCGTGGTGGTTTGTAGCTGGTTCATAAAATCAGCACTTACAAAATGCACATGAAGGTAAATATTAAATCTACGCAAATATAAGAAAACATATGAAATATAAAAATATGAAAACAACTTTTAAAAATTCTGTAAAAAAAAAGAGTATACATTCATTACATTGTACCCATATGTATGTACACATGTACATGTAATAGAAAATGCATGATTAGCTAAGCGTGCCTTATTTAAGTATGCTTTTCTTCCTTTCACCTGCTGTTCTAAACGATTTACACCATAGGTTGATGGATGTTACGCCCTTGCTTATTTAACTTACAAAAAATACCTTTGTGTAACAAAAGACTTCAGATTAAACATAAAGAAATAACGACAATGGGCCTACTCTGGACGTTTTTGTAAAGCGATTCCTTTTGTGTGATGTGGGCCATTTTAGTGTTAAGATGGACCCTAACTTTTATCATCACGGGTCCATTTTACGAGTTGGACCTGCTATAAAACAAACAACGGACAGGTAACATTTCTTGATGATGATGATGTTATTCTTTAGCTGTTTAAACTAAGTACAAGTCTCCTTTAATTTTAAATGTGTTAAATATTGTATTAATTGAATAGCACTCACACGTTAAAACAATGTTTATGTAATAAAAATCATTCAATGGCATAATATACATTAAAAACACGCACAGCATTTTCAATGTTCTGCCTGAAGTTGAATTTTTATGTCAACATTGTGACTAGTTTACCTTCTCTACAGATGAGCGTAACAGTGAAAAAAATCGAACAGCTTTAAAATAATAAATAAGATTCAGTTAGACAACAATGATAACAACTAATTTTTCTTACATTGAACACTTTATAAATAATTTTGTTTTACTTTAATTTTCATATATTGACTTCAGTGGATTAAAATCGCTTGTGATATAAAATTTTAAAACCCACAATTTTCGATTTCATTTAAAATTGAAATGATTTTGTTAGTTTATTACTTTTCAGTCCTTGAGAGTCCGAATAAAGATTTAATATATTAATATCAAAACATAAAACAGTCTATTATTAACATAACATATGAGAAAATGAAGCACTTTTTTCTGAGGAATTTTTTCTCAAAAATTGACAAAAATTAAGAATTATCATTTCGTGTCATCTTGCCCACATTTACGCCCTTGGGTCATTATTTTGTAAATAAAAATATCACACAAATAATCATTAATTGTTAGAAAAACTTCTTTGAGAGAATAGTCTTCTTTCCTACAAAATTTGTTTTCTTGTTTTTTTTTTGTAGTTATTAACTGAATTTTACAATTTCTTTGTTTAGGGCTTATTTACAACTATGTAACATTGGCTGCTACTGTAAATATAAAAAAGTGCAAAAAAAGTCGTATATCTGAAAATAAATGTATACTTTACTACTATGCCAACATTATGTTTATTGTTGAGACTTGCTAACTCTGCTTTTTCCATATTTGCCTGGTTTTTCTCGTACAAATTCTCTTAAAATATGTACGTTTTCACCTTATGATCATATTATCCCCATCCTCGGATCTTAATCCTTAGATTGGGACCATGAGAATTACAACTTAGTTAAAAAGCTTAATGGGAATTATAAGCATGGATTTATTTTTTCTTTCTATACATGTGCGGAAATAGACAAGTTTTGGCCTTTTTAACATATTTTGTCCGCCCATGAGGCCCCGTTAGCTGTAAGGCCATACATTTCACAATTTAGATTTCTCTTATGATAAAGATGATTCACACCGAAAGTGGTTACGATAAGTCTTATAGTTTTCAAAAAGAAGTTAAAACTGTAAAATTGTAAACGGTTGAACGTCGAACGACGATGAACGAATGCCAAAGGAGATTTGTCAACTGAGTGAATCAGGTAAAAATAATTTCAAAAAACAAGAGCAAAGCAGGTCTTCTGTTACATGTAATCTCAAAAGAAAAGCTAGAAGTTCCTGTAATTAAGAAGCAGAGTTCTTAAACCAATAAGCACAAGGTTAGCTTTTTAAAAAGCTAAGAAAGTCAGCAAGTGGAATTTTAATTTTAGGTCAAAAGTGAATACATAATCATCTAATAAAAAAAACCCACAAGATAACTTATTCTTAGAACAGTAATAAATATGCGGGTGCACATTTAGTTTGCACCTTTATTCTATGGCTGTTCATGTAGTTGAGGAGATAAGCGTGTAGCGGTGTACAACAATGTATGATAGCACAAACTTTGCAAACATAGCTCTCTGAATTTAATGTTCTCGTCGCAAACCACTACGAATATATTTACTTTCCAATCTCACTATGAGAGTCGGTAAGATATACGCGGACTCCGGGTTGTGGCTGCAGACGATTCCCTTTCAAATTCAAGTCATGCAATACATTGATGCGCAGTTTGACCTATTGGCTAGAAACTGACCAGCTTCATAACTTCGTTGAATTTCTCTAACACGAACTGCCTAAGTCCTTCCTTTCCTTCGTCCTAACTTAATTAGTCAGTCCGCGGTCTGACTCATAAGTAACTAAGACAAAAAGAAAATAATCGAATTAAGTACCAATTAACAAAACCCTGCTCGATTTCAAGAACGACTAAGCAAATACAAATTCGAATGTGTAAAAGCACGATTTAACAATTATCGAATAATTTTAATCTAACTCTCAACATAAAATTTTTTTTAACTTAGAATGTGGAATCAAAATTACCGAAAAAATCAATTTTTAAACCCCTATATTATCGTCCGATTTTAAACGGATTTCTATTTTACATTATGATAATAAGCTTTTATTATTTGCTTATTAATAGCTAAAAAAAAAATCGTTATGAAACTACTTTGTAGCCTTTCCGGTCCCTTATTTGAGGGATCAGTCCCTTTTTCTTGATATCAAATGAAAGGTTTCAAAAATATAAACATATTTTGTTCAACAAGTATTCACAAATTGTTAACCGTTCTGGAGATATCAGACCAACTATGTTTTAGGGGCCGACCCTCAAACTCCTTTAAATCCCATATTGTTACAATGTAAGAACATTATTTTGAGCAATTTTTCTTTTACAATGTTTATTCAAATATTTCTCCTTTTCTAGACATTAATGATCAGATTTTTGGACATATGGCCCCTTGAAACCCCTCATTACGTAACATATGACTTAGGTATGGTAGCGTATAGATAAACAGCTGTACAATGAACATTTTTTTGTTTCTATAATGAATAACAATTATTTTTTAGAAAAGGGTTATTATAAAAAGACTTTATAGCTCTCTTGGCCCCTATTTGAAGGGCCAGCCCTTATTTCTTTATATCAAATGAAAGGTCTTGTAAATATAAACACATTTTGTACAAAAAGTGTTCAGAAATTGTTGAACGTTCTAAAGATATCTAAACAAATGTGTTTTAGGGGCCGACCCTTAAAATCCCTGCTGGTGCCATCAACAAAAATTATTTAGGTCCCAGATTGATAAAAACGTTACTCTAAGAATTTTTTGTTCTGTAATGCTTATCAAAATAATTCTCCTCTTCCAGAAATTAAAATAAAAGTTTTGGACTGTTGGCCCCTTGAAACCCCTAATTACGTAACATATGACTAAGTATGGTACTGTATAGATAAACAGATGTACAACAAACATTTTTGGTTCTGTTATTGATTACAAAATGAATTATTTTTCCGTAAAGAGTTATTGCAAAAAGAGCCATCTTGGCCCCTTATTTGAAGGGCCAGACCCTTTTTCTTGAAATCAAACGAAATTCCTATTTAATCTACACAACTTTTGCATTACATGTCTTAAGAAAATATTAACACAAAAAGCAATGGCCAAAAATGTGCGAAAATTTCGTGAAAAAAATTGGTGCCAACTTTTGAGTTGTAGCGTGCTTCGTCGTTTTGCTTATTTTTCAAAATATAAAATAAAAAGGATCATCTACAGACATTCGTCTACTATCCCTGAAATTAGTTTTTGAGAAGTTACATGGACAAAATGGTCCGTAAAAATTCACTAAATCCTCAAAATCTCAAACCGGAAGTGATGTAATCAGCCAGAAATTTTATAATATCAAGTACGTCTGATGGTCAATATGTAAATTTCATGCAAATTGGTCCAGTAGTTCTCGAAAAATAGCGTTCGAAAAAAGTAAAGAGAAATAATAAAGAAAAGAAACAATAGAATAACTAGAGGGTCTTCCGTCGGAAACGGACGACCCTAAAAATCTTTAAATAGAAAATATGCAGAGTTTTCTTTTTAAAAAGAATATACAGTATTTAATGATAAGTTTCGTTTCTTGTTTTTTTTATTTCATTTTTTAATTATTAAAACTATTTGATTCATTTTAATTGATACATGTGTGCCATTGTTAAAAAGCAAAAAAAAAAAAAAAAAAAAAAAAAAAAACACAAATAAAAAAAACATACCAACACATTGTTTTTGGTTAGAATCCCATTGTGTGAAAGGACAGCAACCAAAAGGTAATCTTAAAAAAAAAATATTTTCATAAACATTGGCAAATTTGCGTTTGATTAAAACAAACGCCCTCTGAAAGCAGCCTTTAAAAACAACATGTTGTGGACAAGGTTACTTAAAACTATTATTTAAAAAAAAAAATTAACTACTAACAAAGCAGTCAACGGTTTTAAAAAATATGATTGGACAGTTTCCCATACATTACGAAGATACTTTTTAAGGTACGTTTTCTATAGACGGCAATTATTTCTATTGGGATTTTTTTAATACGAAAATTGCATGGATTTACTGAAATTTGAGAAGAGTGAGATTACTTTGTTAATGAATGCACGGAATTTAACAAAAATATATTCATATATTTATTGACCTATTCAGATTTTACTTAAGTCTACAACATAGGTCTGTTCTCAAATTGATTTAAACGTAAATAAGACACTTTTTGAGAAGTACAAACATTTTCTAAAAATTGAAAAAAAAATTAAATGTCTAAGTAAAAACTCAGATTTAATGTATGGTTTGTCTTATTTTTTTCAAGATATTCAAACCTGTTGTTTTCTCGTCAAAATACCTGGGACTTTAAATATGGTCCCTTAAATATTTATCTAAATGTGCATTTTATTGCAATCTCATGTTTTTGGACCCTTTTTAACTAGTGGAAAAATATCAAATCGAAAGTACACATTTGATTTAAGGGGAGAGCAGGGTTTAGATCACGTGCCTTTGGTTGCTCACTTGACAATTAGCTACATGGTAAAATAAAAAAAAAAGATGGAAGAAGAGTAACTGTAGTTTTAGTTGTTTTTATAATTTATAGATAAGATCAAGAATAAACTTTTGTTCAAAGTTACGCCCTAAAACCAAATTTGTCGGTTCTTTTTTTAATAAGCTGACATATACTTATCTCAAGTATTATATACACTCTCCCAATAATAAATATAGGTTTTGGGGAAATTTGATCGTTTTTTGGTTTAGTAGTATGTAGATGGACATTATCGTAAGTGAATAATGATTATTGTTTTTATGTTAATAAGTAAATAAAAAAAAAATGTATCACTTTTTTGATGTTTCAAATCAGGAACTGTAAGAAAAAGTCATAATTCGAGAAATATGGGTACACGTAGGAGTGATTCCTATTGTAGTATCTCCGATGAAGGCTTATAAAGTGGGAACGACAATTTCATTGATTATTTTTTATATTATATTATATTCTGTTCTGTTCTTCATTATTTAAAGTGTTGACTTTATCAACATTATCGTAAAATTATGATCATATTGCTAAATAAAAAGGTCAATGTTGCCAGTAACTTTAAAATTTATTTATGCTTTTAAAATTATTGAATAGATTTGCTAAAAACCTTCAACAAGGTATTTACTTAAAAAGTGTTACTGTTATAACAATTTATGATACAAGAAAAACGGGGTTACATGTAATTCATATCAAAACATCTCCATTGCAAGACAAGGAAGCGGTCACGGGAATTATTATACTTTGTAGATTACATCTTAATTTTGTTATGTGATAAAAGCTACAGAAAAAAATTCAAAAAATTTACGCTGCAACGTCATGAACCGCCTAGAAACATTTATTATGCATTCCATTTCCCTATTGTGCATAACATTAGATATTTTGTATTCAGGCGGTTTTATCACATTCTGAATCACCATTCTAAATGGGTTTTTTTTTCTTCATATGTAATAGTTAAATTGTAAAAAATGGCTTGTATGCTTGTACAAATCATCGTAATAACCAATGTACATTAGTAATGCATTGTCAACGTTGGTTGTTTTACATCACCGCAAACCTCTGCTGTAACAACAAGCTTAAAATGCCCTGCCTAGGAATACTTTTACAAAAACAAAACGATACTTTTTGTACATCATCATTTTTGTATATACTGTAACGTCAATTTATGCAGTTACAATGAATGTTCCATTCACTATGACAAAAAATGAACTAAGAATTTTCAAATTAAAACTGTACACAAATTTCTTACTCGTCACATGGTCCTTTTTTACCAGCTCCAGGGCAAAGGAAATAAAGAATCATAAGAACGATGATGTGAAAAATGGTTATGATTGTATAGAGCATTTTTATATCATTCGATCCTGAAATATATTGTGATTATGTTTTGCTTATTGAAAGGTCCCCGATATATATGATTGGTTAAAAGCAATGTAAAAATAGATGTATCCTGGTGTTTATTTGTGATATGTTAGAAAATCTAATCACTTTTGATAATTCCTGTAGCATAGCCTTTATCGAAAAAAACTATTTTTATCATATATTCCACTAAATGAAGATCGATAAATTCCATTGCCCAAGATTAAAAAAAACATTATACTGAGGAAGAGACAAAAATACTTTAAGAAAGAAATTAGGTAAAAAATCAGCAAATGACTTAAATATTGGACTAAGTATTATGAGAGAGAATCTTATTGTGGCAACATACTTTGCAAAAAATACGCACTTTGGAAACAATATTCTAGGTGCGTTTTGGGGACCAAATCAACGCACTTTGAAATTTTTTTTAAAGTGCGTGTCATTTTGGACCAAGTTAACCCACTTTGATTTTTTTTTCAATGTGCGTTATGAAGGTACATCAAGATTGATTAGCATCGAGACACTTAACGCACTTTGAAAATATGTATAAATCACAAATTCTAAAATAGACTTTCTATATTGTTGATAGTATGATGATTTGTAAACACTAGTAAATCTCATTTATTGTCTTAGAGAACTAGGTTTGGGATGGGAGTGGGGGTTAACCAAAGCTACAAGCCAATTACGAGTACACCATTTAACTGATTACAGGAAGACAGTCCACTGTTCGTCTTTTTTTTCTACCAAAACATATGGTATTTAGAAATTCGGAGTAAACATTTTTCAGATAGGAAAAAAAGAATACGCTTTGTTGTGAATTTAGTACAGTGGTATTGAAATACGAGCTGACCAAACAGTATTTTTTTCCATTCCTATCTTAAGGAATCTATAAGGGTTTTAACATAAACCCTCTTTTCAAATTCTTATCAAATAAATCACTTCATTATTAAAAAAGACTCTTCAAACACTTTAAAATGAGCATTTGGGTGTGGGTGTTCTTTTCTCACACTGACCTTCTAAAAGATAATATTGTTTTTAATAATCATAACTATCACATTATTGCTTCTCACGATATTTATGTGTTAGCACATGCAACTGAAGCCAGTTGAAATATGTTATGCAATGATCTCTATTTTCAATATATAAAACTCAGTTTTGTGTCTGACATAGCCCAATAGTCCAGATAAGAAGTAAATTTGCTGCATATGCGACAAAAAGAAAATTCAGTTGCTAAGCGATGCAATTTATATCATATTTGAATAATTCAATTGTCTCCAGTTGTTCCTTATGTGTAAATTGTCAAACTAAGTAAGCTAATGAGAAAAGAAAAATAAATTTAATTAGGAAACTGTTTATCAAGTAAGCTAAGCATGCATCGGGTCCTATTGCGCTAAACAAGTTTGAAGCAATCGTTTACTAGTATTGCATATAAAAGAATCAATTATTACGACTAAACCCTGAACATTTTTATTTTACAAGTGCGTTAACATCGACTCGACGATACCAACGCATTTTGAAAAAAAAACAAATACATCGACTTGATTCCAAATTAAATGCACTTTGACAAAAAAAATCAAACTGCGTTGTAACAACGCATGCAATGCCTGGAATTAAACAAGTTATAAACAAAAGACTTGATGTTTTAAAAACTCATAGTAGAAAAAAATTGATTTATAGTTTTATGTACTTAAAAACAATGTAAAGGCAGAGTGAGTTTCAAGTTGTTTTGTTTCATTATATATTAAATAGATAGTGTGAGAAGATAAATAATAAAATTAAATGGTATACTAATACTTCCGCATTAAACAACAATTAATGGCATGAAACGATATATCCTGGTACATTAAGGTACAGACGCATTTATAAACAATTTATAGTCCATAATAATAACATTATAAGTACATTTTCAGGATAAAGCTTTTGAAAAATAATTGAAATTTTTAGTTATTTAGTAAGATTTAAAGCAGCCATCACGGTTTTGTACTTGAGCTTTTAAATGATATAATTTCATAGAATGTATCGTTAATTATCATCAAAGCGGCTAAATAAAATAACAAAATTATGTTATCTTACAAAACATTTGTTCATTAATTTGTGCATTTATTCTGTAATCAAATCAAAATTCGCAATTGTGTCTAAGCAAAAGAGAAAGATTTTATTTTTACAAATACGTCGGAAAAAACATTAGTCCTTCAAATAAACTTACACTAACACATTTGTTAAACTGAACCCACACACATTTATGTTTTCTCATGCTGCACAACCTCACCGCAGCTCTGTTTTTGCTGTCTGATAAATGAACTCAACACTTGTGCCTGATGAAATATGTCATTTATTAAAAATGACGAAAGTAAAGAAAAAAAAACAACATAATAGGGGATCAGACCCCAAAACTGTTCACACAAAATGTTCAATAACTTATCCATATGCTGATCCCCTTAAATTACAGAAAAACAATATTTTGTTCAAAATTATATACAATATATACAAAACCAACAAAAATATGGCACCTCAAAAATAAAATATGCCAAAACCAGCAAAAGATGGCACCTCAAAAATAAAATATGAATAACAATATTTTGTATATATATATGCAACCTTCAAATAGTGGAGTGGTGAAACGGGGATGGAGGTGGGTGTATCAAAACATTACTCGTGCTAACACTCTCAGAGATGAAGACAGAATGACCCCACTCTCACTGGTCAGATACTGACCGCATCAAAACACGCGACCATATCGTTTAATTTGATTGGCTGTTAAACTTAATTAGGGGGGAATTACACCATGGAATTTTTACAATTACATAATGGGTCACTGGGAGGTTTTTAAACTAGGAATTTTGGGCTAAAAATAGACAAGGACAGTAACCACTGAAGGGAAATTACATGATATGGCCAACAACCTCTACAAGGCCTGGGAAAGAAATGCAACATATCAAATCAAACATAAACATGAAAAATACAATAAATAAGCATATAAAATTATAGCAATCAACACATAAATATAATTATTAACATAATTGTTGTTTTGTTAACATATAAATAAATTAAGAATATGTATAGATATTTTTTTCCACATATAATTGCAGTTGTTAATTGTGTAAAAACATCGGTAACAAATTCAAGTAAACGTGTTAATTCTGTTATTTCAATGGCTTACACTTAAAATCATGTAATGCGTTTGCACTGTGTTTATTTTGAAATCATGAATGGTCCTTCCATTTCACTAATCAAACAATGCATTCGATGCAATTTCGGGGGTAATTTTCTTAATATTGCGAGATTAACAAATACTATTTAATCAAACCATGTAACAAAAGTAACAATGAACCTGATCATTCCAAAACTACTCTTATACCAGTTTTTTTTTTCTTTTTCTGATAATTTTTCCGGGGTAGGGGGCTTGTTTGTTTGTTTGTTTCTGGCTCGTTTTGTGCTACATAGCTCTCGTCAACCCATACTCTCTTGTATCAACTTTCTGGAGTAAAAAAATCCTGTAAGAAATTGTGCTTCTTAAGCCCCTTTCACAATTGGCGCACGAGCAGAAGCGACTGAATATTCGTGCGACCCAAAAAATAGATATAAATCGTAAACTGTTGCCGAAATAATCGCATTTGAGAAAAGTATTCGTACAAAATTCGCACGATCTAAGCGACCGTTGTGCGACGTAAACGCATTAAATCTTGCGATATATCTTGCGTCTATATGCGACTGTTTTACAATGGAAGCGACTGTTGAAAGATAATGCGATAGGATCGCGCGAGAGACCAGATGATCGGACAATTGAACATGCACCAATGCAATTGGACGTGCGATCATGCGTTCCATGGTACGAATGCTCGTGCGAGTCAGAGGGGGTATATATTCCGCCCATTTCCGACGCTCTTCAGTAGACATAGTTGAAAGCGAGAGAACATGCCGCCCAAATAGAAACAGAGATTCAGCAGCATTTATTATTGCACCTCAATATGATTATTCTATTATATTTGATTGATCTAGAAAGTCACGTGGCAGGGTGATTTCATAGGAATGAAAAAGCTTATATAAGCATATGATGTAGACAAGTATTATTAAATCAAAAATATTTAATCATTATGATTCTTTATTTATCACAAAACCAACTTAACTATCTATGATTCGAAATTATGAAAGAAAAGTGAGACAGTAACAGGAAATCAAACAATCAAACAATTTTTAGAAATCAACGTATTTTGTATAATCATATGTTGTTCGTTTATTGCATTAATGTTCAGGGAATATGAAGATTTATTCCCTCAGAAAAACAAATTTCCCTCGGGCGATGCCCTGGGGAAATATAAGTTATACTAAAGATATAAATCTTCATATATCCCTAACCATCATGCAATAAATGAATATTGTTGAATTGTGGTCTGCAACAGAGATGCTTATACATGGTATATATACAAGTGGCAAAGCAAGGCATATTACACTGATAAGTCGCGCAATGATAGAAAAACGTTGCAAGATAACATGAGACATGTTGAGCAACAGTCTCATGGTCGCACAATACGCGCATTAACAACTGCAATTCATCTTACGACCTTTAAAAATCGTGCATCACTCTTGCGAGTACACAAAACGTTGTAAAACGTTCGTACTAATGTTCGTGCGTTGCACTGCGATAATTTGGATCGCGTTCGGTCGTGTCTGAATAGTGTGCATGTCCACTATTCAGAGGAGACTTGATGCGACCACTAAAACGTATGCAACGAATCCGAGAGCTCGTGCAACGTAAGCGAGGGCTCGCGAAGCTCAAAAATTTCGATCGCAAAGTGGTGTAAAGTGGTCGTGCGCCAATTGTGAAAGGAGCTTTAGGTGTAGCTGCATTGGTGGACAAAGTCAGATCGTTCTACTTATTAACAGGATACACCAAAAAGAATTGTAATTTAATACATAATATCTTAATATAAAATGGGATACACATATTTGTGAAACAATTCAAAAGCAGCACAAACTAAACGGCCGCATGTAGAATCTGTTCGTATTTTTTTTACCGTTTCATTAAATGACACTGATATTTGAAATTAAAGCACCATTGAATCAAGCTTTTTTATTAATGAAAATGATTTCAATATTGATTTAAAAGGAGTTTTATTTCCAAATGAAAAAAAAAACAATAGTTGTCTCCTAAATATGTCGTGATTCATTGAGGCTGGATTCACTTAAAAAAATATTCACTCTGTTGCTAACTTCATTTTAAGTGTGTTTGTATTTAGGACACCTTTTCTTGAAAGTTTGTTTAAAAGATATCCAAGTATAATCGAAAGTATATCATGATGCTTTCATTTAGTGGACACATATGGCGAACACATTGTTATCAAATAATTTTTGCGGGCGCTGAAGTTCTGATGGTACAAATATGTCACCTCATTCTGGATCTACATGCAGGTGTAGATGCATGCACCGTAGTTAGAGGGCTTCTGCATGATCTAAGATGTTCGAGGTACTCCCCAATTAACACGTTATATGAGTTTTGAGACCAATGGTAGAATATCTCAACTACGTGAGCCCTTTTACTTGTATGTATTATATTACCCCCACCTCTCTTATTTTCAATCAAACTCAAGAAAAAACGCAAGGCGGAAGATACTGAAAGTGAAAGGGACTCAGACATGAGACATAAGACATGAGTGACATCTTGTATGACGATAACATAAACAGCCTTATTAATGGGTCGAGTAAACAAGAAGAAGAAGAAGAAGAAGAAGAAGAAGAAGAAGAAGTAAACAAGAAGAAGAAGAAGAAGAAGAAGAAGAAGAAGAAGAAGAAGAAGAAGATGATGATGATGATGATGATGATAAATTGTCCGATGAGATCGATCAGTCATTAAAAAACTATGATGATATCGGCCCACACACTATTTCAAAGTTGGTGAAAATAGCTAATTAGGCGTTTTCCCGATTAATTTATGAGGGGAAAAGAGTACTTACAAACGACCAAAGGACTCTCAGAAGGTCGTGGTGCCCAGAGTCAACAAAAACATCTGGAGGTGCATCAAAGTTGGTTTCAGGAGAAAAAGAGATGACACAAATTCAAACATGCCAAACTAAGAGTGTATTTGCTGTTATGCATTTAGCCATAGTAGAAGATGCAGTACGAGCGTGTACTGACATCCTTTTTTGACTGGGTGATGCCTGTACTTAAATGTCTTATACATTGATAATTATCAAATTGTTCACGCGGGTCGGTGTCAAATGAACATCTCAGTAACTTCACTGCTAAAAGGGCAAAATGGAATCATTACAAACATTAATTCAAATGATAACAAAAGGTTGTAACATAGCTTTATGGACTTAAAAGATGCATATCTTCCAATTTGAAGGCTGTCACTTTAATTAACATGTGTATATGTGTATATGTATGTAACCGAGCAGTAAGGAATTCCAAAAGACAGCCGTTTTGTTTAACAGATTTATTAAACGTTTTAAAGCATTGACCTATAAACAAAGAAAAATACATTAGACAAAATACAATTTTACATGTAAATTCAATATGTTTTAGTTTCGATAATTTGTTCATAAAAATGCAACCGTTACTTCAGTATTCATTTATATGGTAAAACATGTTTTGTAGCAATTTAATATTAGAACTTACAAACAAGTTTCAGAAATTACAATGGCAAGATTAACTGCAAAAATACGATAAAGTATAAACCTTGCAATTAAAATAATATGCCCTAATCACTATCATGGTAGTAAAGAAATATATAACTAAATATAATATTAACCTACCACAAGATGCAGCTGATATACACTGGATTGTCCGACGTCGTTTAAAATGAAATACTGCCCAATTGGACTTAGGTTGAACGGTTACTTATACTAATAGAGAATCAAATTTATTGGATAATAATATGAACCAATGAAATTAAAGAACCATACGCGCGCAATAAAACTTTAGATGAATAATATTTAAGAATATACTGCACAAAACGAAAATAGAAAATCCAAAAACGAATAAATACATATGAAATAGATAATAATAAATCTGTTCTACCACATGTATATCAAAATATACACATCCAATCATTAATTGATTCAATAACAGCTGTGTGTCCGAGAACAATAATAAAGAATAAAACTGTTTCCTTATACAATATTGTGACGTCATAGTATTGTTTGTATAACGTCATTGATTTTAACGTCACTTATTTTTAAATGTATTGTGAAACGTCTGAGGAAGAAATGAAAGCGCTTACGTTTTGCGATTAGTGTTGTTGTTTTTTTTATTTTAATATATATTACCTGACACTGTGACTTCTTATCTTATTTGGAGATATATATATATATATATATATATATATATATATATATATATATATATATATATATATATATATATATATATATATATATATATATATATATATATATCTTTAAGTATTAAAACCTTATTTTTTGAAAGATATAGTCTCATAACTGCAACGGTGTGTGCATACAAATTGAATAACGCGCGTTATCGCGTTATGAAAATTTGTTTGCACACACCGTTGCAGTTATGAGACTATATCTTTCAAAAAATAAGGATTTAATGCTTATATTTACATTTTTTTACATTCTTGCCTTGTAAGCAAATGGGATTTATACCTCAAGTTTACTGTACTATCCTATGGGTAAGTTTAAATCAATTGAGGAGCCACTCTAACAGCCACAAGCGTGATCTTTGATTTATGCTTGTGACGTTGTATTTATCAGCGTTCAACGTTTGTGATGTCACAATTAAAACTTGTCAATTAACCTTTTAGTACCTTTTCTGTGTTATGGTGCTATACCTGCAGTAGCTTTACATGCAAAATATACGTGGAATATATATATATATATATATATATATATATATATATATATATATATATATATATATATATATATATATATATATATATATATTGAGTATTGAATCCTTATTTTTTGAAAGATATAGTCTCATAACTGCAACGGAGTGTGCAAACAAATTTTCATAACGCGCTAACACGCGTTATTCAATTTTAATGCTTATATTTACATTTTTTACCTTCTTGCCTTGTACGCCAATGCGAATTATACCTCAAGTTTACTGTACTATCCTATGGGTAAGTTTAAATTAATGGAAGAGCCACTGTAACAGCCATAAGCGTGAACTTTGATTTTCGCTTCTGACGTTTTAATTTATCAGCGTTCAACGTTTGTGACGTCACACAACTCATGATTTAACCTTTTAGTACCCTGTCTGTGTTATGGTGTTATATATGCAGTAGCTTTACATGCAAAATACACGTGGAATGTAAATATTTTAGAAATAAACAACGTTATTTAGTGAACATGGCGTTATGAATAGCAATTGCTCTGTTGGCATATTCCATGATGCGCGCTAGCGCATCGTGGAAATTGTGCCAGCAGAGCAGTTGCTATTCATAACGCCATGTTCACTAAATAATCGTTGTTTATTACTTATATTTGCATTTTACCACTCGCAAATACCCTGTACTAGCCTAGACCTTGACATTTAGCTATTACTTCCAAAATAAACATTCAGACTGTAATGTATCTTTTTAATTCACATAGATTTGTTAACAGAATCAATGATATGTTATAACAGTAATTCCTTTAAAATGTTATCAAAAACATGTTTTAATATTACATGTGAATACGTCAATTTTAATCGAGTTGGAGAAAAAAACACATGATGTATCGTATAGTGGTTTAAATCTATAACGTCATGGAAAGGTATATATAACGTTACACCTTTATGACGTCATAGTATACTGACAGAGCAATTGCGATTATACAGAAATAATTGCAGCTCCTCCGTATGGGCTTACAGTGGGAAAGAACAATGGAAATGCAAATATACCAAAATACAAATTACACTTAGAGTCTTAATCATAAGAGTGTATGTTAATCTGCTAAATAGATCTCACGAATCACAATGTCCCAGTAAGTAGGTTACTGTTCACAGTTTAATGTCTTCGAACATAAGTCCAATGATACATGTATCTGATGAGCACTGTTATTCAACTGCTAAAATATAAATCTAGGAAAGTCTAGGAATTATGTGTGTAAGAAGTTACCTGACTTACCCGGACACACAAGAATGTTCTATAAAGAATAACTGACCAATTCTGAATAGTCCAGAATATATATATTATTACTTATTAGGTTTGTTACTGACTGTTTAAAGAAATTTGTGGGGTCGGTAAAGTCCATAGAAGGCGAGGCTTACCGACCCCACAAATTTCTTTAAACAGTCAGTGACAAACCTAATAAGTGTTTTGTTTTGTCGAGGACCTAAAGTTTGATATGTAAACAAACGTTTGTGTAGAAAATCAGTTCAAATAACGTTACGTCCGCCATGTTGTCCTATAAATTTTGACACCTGCCTTTTAAAGAAATTTGTAAGGCAGCCACGTGACGCGTTTCATCCAATGACGTCGCGACATTATAGTCCGAGGCAAAACAAATATATATATATATATATATATATATATATATATATATATATATATATATATATATATATATATATATATTTATCTCATGCGTGTGGTGTATATTACCCGTGTGGTAAACCTTTGGTATATCAAACGGGTGATGCTTTATCAAATACTTCCGGTCCGAACTTTTTTGACACAACCCCTCGCTTCAGCGCTTCAGTGACCTATTTTCTAAGATTTGCCAGCACTTTCAACAAAACTATATCTACTACAAAAATTAATATAAAATTGATTTTGTCAAAGATTTAAATTACAAATATGAAGGAAAACACATAACTGCCTAGCACAGGCGTCGGAACCGGGGGGCTATTGTGACCTGGGGGGGGGGGGGGGTGTTAGCCCCCCCCCCCCCCACCTTTTTTGCAAAGTTATTCATAACCGTAGCCACAAGACCCTTTTTTTTTGTTTGTCAGATTTTTGAGAAGTTTAGCCCACTTCCAACTTTCAATTTGCTTTGTGAAGTTTATAAAACTGCAAATTACGTTAACTATCAAGGAGTTCATCCTGACGACGCGATGAAAACAGAGCGCTCTGGTTGTGTTTATATACAAGAACTTACCGAAATAATGTTTCATAAGACTTTTATTCCACCGCCAGTAAGCATCCTTATTCACTATTTTCAATTTCGAATCATAAGGCTAGCCTAGTGTTTGTTTTATTAAACATCAACAACTGTTCCTCGTTCGAGTCAATTCAAACTAACGAACATTCGCAACTTTGCGTATGTCAACGAACTTGATTATTCAAGTCTTCTAATCGGAATTTCCATTTAATCAAGTGAATAAGCTCTATGAAAAATTACTTAGAGCTAAAAAATTATTTTAAGATTTATTTCAGTGAAACTTTACATGAAAACAGTTAGATTTATCTCAGGAATGACGTACTTAATTGTATTGCGCAAGGTCACAATAGCCGCAGAACACAACGTTGCATCATTGTTTTTAATCTTTGAAAAAAAAAAAACACAATTCGGGTCACCTAAGGGACTGTCTCAAAAGCTTCATAATATAAAACAACTTGTATGAGATAAATAGAACATCTTTAATTGTGTGATTTTATATTTGCTTTATCCAACTCGTTGAAATGGTTATATTCGCTCGGCAATGAACTCCTTGATAGTTAACGTAATTTGCAGTTTTATAAACTTCACAAAGCAAAGTGAGTTGGAAGTGGGCTAAACTTCTCAAAAATCTTGACAAACAAGAAAAAAAGGTCTTGTGGTTACGGTTATGCACAGGGCGAAAAACAATCTTTAAGCAAGTCCTTAAAGGTGGCTTAAAGGTGGGGTAAAGGTGGCTTAAAGGAGATACAATCTTTAAGCCACCTTTAAGTCACCTTTAAGCTGAACTTATAGGTCCTTATTGTCCAAACTTCTTTAAGTCACCTTTAAGCCATCTTTAAACTACCTTTAAGCATCTTTTAGTGGCATTTACGCTCCCTTTAAGTTGTCTTTAAACCACCTTTAAGTTCCCTTTAAGTCAAGTTTGATCAAACTGAACAATAAAAACATGTATTAAATGCAAAAGCTCTTTTATAGGGAGGGGAGAGGGTGACCCGAGTGATGATATAATTTCCAAGGAAAGGGGGGCTTTCCAGGCGGTTTTGATTGTCGCGCCATTAAACACATATCGCTATCATTAACAACGCTCCGATGGACACAGATTGCCGTTATAAAAGTCTTTATGATTTTTTTTGGTTTCAAAATTATTGTAGGGGTAGGCGCAGTCTCTGTATCTAAATTTGTGCATGAAATTTTATTTAAGTATGTTTGTTTCCTATTAAATTAATCGGTGAAATCTCTCTCTCTCTCTCCCTCTTTCTCTCTCTCTCTCTCTCTTAGTTCATCCGGTTATAAAACAAAATAAAGATAATGAACCAAAACTGCATGATTTAATTTAATATTCGGTTGAAGGTATATATTTTTTTTCAATTTGAATTATTTCTAGGTCTAATTCTAGATCTGCTAAATACATGTTAAAGATGAAAAGACTCTCAACTGCCTTTGTTATATCGGGCAGGATATTACTGCTTTGTTTGTCTAGACATTAGTTTTGTTAGTTTGTGTATATCTAATTAGAGTCTATTGTTTATCCAACTTAAGAAAACCCCTGGAACTAACACAGAATATACACAACAGTTGTGTCGTGTGCCCAGGTGCACGTTTGTGTATATCTAATTAGAGTCTATTGTTTGTCCAACTTAAGAAAACCCCTGGAACTAACACAGAATATACAAGATATACACAACAGGTGTGTCGTGTGCCCATGTGCAAGTCAGGGTTTCTAAAGGCGTTGAAATCCTAGTATGTACGTGTATACGATAAGTCTAGTGAATTTAACTTTATTTACATTTGTAATTCATTTTCAAAGTATTATTTCCCAACTCTGGGTTTTAAAAATGTTACGTCTATAAATTAAAGATACATGTATGTAAGAGTAAAATCTAGAGGCTAATTAATTCCTGTACCGGTGATCATAAATAGGGGTTAATTGTTTAAATATATGGATAAGAGTAAATATGTCACATACCCGGCCTGGTACATCATACAATTGTATGTACAAGTATATGTATACATCATTTGCAATTGCAACATGCAGTAAATACGTCACCCGTAATTGGTAATATTGTTTGTTATAGAATTGATAGTCTAAAAATCATGTATACAAGTAAATGTTTAAACATACTGGAACGGCCCCGTGAACATGAAAACCGGGAAAATTGCGTAGAACTAATACCCTAATAGTTTCCAATGCATTTAATAAAAGAAATGATTTCATCTTGTTCCTTGCATTTCATTTAGCTGTGAATTAGATGAACGTTTATCTACTCTGTTTAAATTTATTTACTAAGTGTAAGCCTAACGGTTTCCATTAAGGTTTAATATTTTTTTTTCACTGATGACCAAGTTCCGTATTCCATTCTAAATATATGCATGCATGTAATTTATAAATTACATATGATTGATTGTTACAATTTGAATGGAAGTCAAAATCTTTTCAAGTAAATATTACACATTGAATACATTTATTCAATATCTACTGATCTATAGGATATGAAAACCTCGTTAAATATGAAAGTTGCCGTGGCGCAGAGGAAGCGAGGTGATGCTGGTAAACCAAGGGTTTACAAATAAAACGACATAATAGTTTGTATGTTAATTAGACGATAAAAGGTACGACGCTGTATAACAAAAAACACAAATAAGGAGGCTTATCGAGGCCCATATTTGTTACCCTTTAATTTAATTTAATTTTATTTTTTTAAAGATTGATACACAAGTTCTACAACTTACATTAATATATGTAGCTGGTACGGCTGTCAGCGCGAGGGGGTCATTATAATTTGGGAGAAAGTCGGAATGCCGGAAAAATCAACGTGCCCAAGAAGGCGACCATCATTCCATTTCACATACAACAACTGGCGATCATGTGGATCGAACTCGGATAGCAGAGGAGCGAAGCGAGTGCATTGTCAATTACGCTATTTGGAGCGTTACATTTTCTCATTAATGGTTTGATGTGAGTCTTTTCACGGCGCGATTAAATAAAAAGATTCCCATTAAATGAGATAATGTAACACTCATGCAGTTAGTTTAAGCATAATAACATTCGATTTCGTAGTCCGATTACATTGAAATCAAAAGAAGAGGGTATCATCTAATACAATTGCTTTCAAATCAGTAATATCAATTTGAAGCCTGTTGGGCAAAGCAAATCTCTTCGATGGGAGACTGTTATAACAACGTACTTTTTGAGCCAAGATCATATTTTAGAAAAAAGACTGCTTATTTTTAAGACTCTTAATAGGATTACAAATGCAGATATATGGATGCTTTACGATAAAATAGTTAACTTTATTGTTGATTGAATTTCGTGGAGGCAATATTCGTAATTTCTTTTTTTCATGAATTAAAAGACAAGTGAACATTTTATGCAATTTCATATACTTGTATGATGACACATATGTAAGATAAATATCATAACTCATAATTCGTTACGCATTCCAATTTCTTTGATGATAGGACCTACGAACACCATAATATTTGAGCGTACACGGATGCCAATGATTCCACAAATATCAGTCTAAAAGTGTTTCATTTCGTAGATTAAGAGGGAGGTGACGTACCATTAGCACTCAGGTCCCAGCGAAATTCATTCGATTACAGTATGTTCCCATAAGTGACAATTTTAAGCTGATATATTATGAATATGCTTTCATTGATTTGTGTGAACATTTTTTTCTCGAAATGACAAAAACTCATTTGTAAAACTTTACCTTTAACCTTATATTTTGTTAAAGCAATATGAGATGTATTTTTGAGAATTTTATATTGCTGCAAAAACCTGCTAGTAAGATCAGTCTGCATGTAAATTAAACTCTTATAATAAAAAAGACTTGAAAGAATAATTAATTTTCGTCAGAAGAACGATTTCTCTTCTAAAGAATATATAGCAGATTGATTTTTGTACAGGACGAGAATAAGCAATTTCGCTTCCTTTAAGGCTTCTTTACGGCTTTTCCAATAAAAATGTCCCTAACAGAGTTTTAAAAACCATGATATTTTTTGTAATTTTAGTAGAAAAAAACATTTTTCAAAAAAAAAAAATCAGCATAAAAATTGCAGCTGATAATGCTTTAAGACAATATTAAGGAAACTGATTAATTACAATAAAAGGATTTAAATTCTGTAAACTCTCCTCAATATGATGCAAAATAATTGCATAAAAAACCATAATAATTTATAATTGATAAGACTATATAACGTTATAACACAAGTTCCTGATGCACTTCCGTACACAACACAGTCATATAGGCCACAATTAGCCTCCGCCTTAAATGCTAATGTGATATATTTCTTATACACATTCTTGACCAATTAACTAGTATCGTTTAAATTGTTTGGAACAAAATATAACTCATCAATCTACTTCGTTATGTAAAAAAGGTAAATTTATGATGAGGAAGATGTGTTATAAGATCTGAAAATTGCTGTAGGACATACTTTTTTTGACATTTTGATACCAATTTATCTTTTGACAAAAATAATCTTCATACGATATATGTATTACTTCTCATTGTCATGGTTTTATGGCCCAACATCATACATGTACAATATAATGATGAAATGCCACAAGAACCCCTTGTTTTAATTAAGAAAACTGGAACACTTAATTTTTGCTGCTTTACGAAGTAGCAAAGAGTGTTCTAACTTTATTTCAAGTAAAACTTCAAAGTCATGTGATTTAATTCATTTTGAAATATTATACATGCTTGTATTTCGAGACGATTGCAAAAAAAAGTATTGCTGTTACAAACATAGCTGGACAATCACCTGAAGCTTCCACACCCCAGTTTACAAAGTTGTGATGTTTGCGCAGATATTAGGATTTTTGTGATGCCTCATACAGACATACATGTATGTGTAAACAATCGAAAACTAATACAAAAATAACTGAAGACATGCATGACAAAATGCTATTTAAAAGCAGTTATCTAGACGAGGTTTATAGAACGTCAAATAGTACGTGTAATAAGTTCCCTTTTTCATGTTTACAGAGTTTTAATCAAATATATGAATTACAGATTTATAATATCTGCTGTATTCTAACATATAATTACTACAAGATTGAGCATATATATGAAAAACACCTTTTGTATATACATAAAACTTAATAGTTATACTAAAATGTAAAAAAAATGAAAACAAAACTAGAACAGTTTTATCATAGAGTATTACACAACGTATTAATTTAAATTAGACGTCAGCTTATTCATGTTTTTAAATGTCTGTCTAGCTTTGTTTTCATCAGATTAAGAGAATACAAAATGTATTACTTATTTGAATAATGTCTTGTTATAGCCGTCACAAGTTTTTGCTTCCATCGCTTTTTGGTGATTTTTAATTAAAAAATACACATACCTGTGAAAGACATACAGTTGAAATCGTTAAACAGGAATATATCCAAGATATCTTGAACAATTATCCTTTTCTCATCATAAAAGTTCACAGGAAGGAAAATAAATTTCTTACGGAGATTTAGAATGAGAAATATTTACTTTTTTTCCATTCGGAAGTATTTTAGATACAACGTTATCATCCGGGCTTTCTATTTTGGAATATGTATTGAAACCTGAAGCGGTAGAGGGGGCGTTTTAAAACAGATACTCTGGACATTTTTCATATTTTAGTGGATGAGCGTAGTTTGAGCGCAAAGGTAATTCTGATTATCGAAATATCAAGCAAAAAATAGTGGAAGCAAAACTCGGAACAGAGTATAGTTTTTTAGCTCACCTGAGCTGAAAGCTCAAGTGAGCTATTCTGAACAGATTTTGTACGTCGTCCGTTTGTCCGTCCGTCTGTCTGTCCGTCTGTTAACTTTTCTACATTTTGAACTTCTTCTCTAAAACCGCTTGTCCAATTTCAACCAAATTTGGAACAAAGAATTGGTATGTGAAGGCAAATATAAATTGCAGAAATGAAAGACCGATCTTCATTCAAAGCGGAGAAATCCTCAAAACTGTAGAAAAAGGGGGTGCATTTTTAAAAATCCTCTTCTCAAGAATAACTGAGTCAAATTCAACGTAGTTTAGCATACATCATCCTTAAGGGAAGGAAAATATAAATTGCAAAAATTAAGGGCTAATTCCGTTTCAAATTTGAGTAATTTACGAAAATGATAATAAGACAGAGAGAATGGGGTTCAATCAGTTTAACTTCGGGCTCGATATTTCATATATCGAAAACCAGTCTATGTGGTTGAAGCAGCCATCTTAAAGTTGAACGGAGATGAATTCGGTTGTTGTGCAACAGTGTACGTGCGAAGGAAGCATTTGAAACATCCAAAATATATTTGTGCCGTTTATGTGAAGTAAATTGAGGTAAAATATTTCAATGCGTTGATATTTTCATTTGTGACGGTGGTTTTAGCTTGCTTTGATTTTCGTTTAGCATGTTTAGTTTAACTTGAGAGGAACCATCGTCTTTATTTTCGAATTTAAAATTTGTACGTGTAGACCGGTTAATGAAACAGCTGATTGTTTACATGTACCTGTGCAAAATCTGATGCACTTACAACATATTATAGAATACTATTCATTATGTTGTTACATGTAATTCGGTACGATCTCTACGTAAATGTTGATTAATGCACCTTGTTTTATTAAGATGCTCAGCAATTTCAATCTAAACGGAGATTATTCTCGCTGCTAGAAATATAATATGTAAACGGTGCTACCGTTGGACCGAGCGCAGATTTAACACAAAGCAGTTTGATTTTTGTAGAACAAAATTAATTTGAAACGCACACAGTAGGATCCGCCTCGTTGCCAACTCAAATCATTAGCCAAAGTTTAACTAAATGTCGCGTGCTCGGTCTACATTATGACATCATGTTTCAGACGTAAAACGTAAACGTTTTGTTTTTAGAAGTAGCCGAAGAGAGTTACGTTTGTCCGAACTGTTTTTTTTAATTTCTTCTTTTATTGTTTATCATTTTAATTCTTATAACTGCCTCGGTAATAAAATTGAATACTTAATTCAGTATGTAAGAGATTAGTTCCATGATATTAATGTTTTTATTATCCATCTGATAATTTGATGAGACATACATAGAACTACTCGTGTTTCTAGATTGAAACACTGTTGAAACTTATCCGGTGTCATCTTTTATTTCTTTTAATTCAAATTATCTTCTATTGAAACACTGGAACATTTTAATCGGGCTACGGGCAATAAATATCAATAAGTACCATTCAATCAATGATCGAACTAACTTTTTAAAAACAAAATGGCTACCAATATCGCGGCGCCCAGGGCTGGAAAAAACTTTTTTGGCCTTAGTATCCCTGATTCAACTTTCATTTTTCACTGATTTTCTTATATATACGTGTTACCATTAATTCGCGCTTCGCACCTCTTGCTGCACTCGGTATAAGTATATATATGGTGATAAATAAATTGTGTTTTTTCTTTGTTTTAGTGCATTTCTCTCTTGTTTTAATTGTTTCCAAAATTCTATTTACTAACCTTCGAGTTACAAGCAAGACACAGAGCTTTGTGCACAATGCTACTGTATGTTTGTACACAAAGCTGAGGTCATGCTTTAGTTCATTTATATTTTAAATGCAGCTATGCTGAATAGGAAATACCAAGTTTTAAAATCTTAAACTTGATTGTAATAAACTCGTGAACAACAACATGACTCGAACCAAGCTATGTATCTTTCTTATATAATTCTACGATTGACGCTTAAGTTTTGGTTGATCAATAAAAATGTCTTACTAAAAGGATGATATGCTGTAACTACTTTTTGGTGCTCCTTCTTCAACGATGAATTGCATAAAATCTACACAAACTTTTGATAGTTTTTTGAACACAAGTAAACAAAAACGACGTCTTTTAAACAGTTTTCATAGTCCTGACACATTATTATTATTAATTTGAGGATAAAAGCATTATCGGTGGTCTTAAAAATATTGAAACGGAAAATCATCTTTGTATGTAGACATTTGTGGGGGGTTTTCAGCAATAAAATGAAAATAATTGGTGGGCCTTGGTATAACATGCCTGTCAATACATAAATTTGAATTATAACTCTTTAACATATGTGACAACATTTTTCAGTTAAGTTTATTCATCAATCAAGTGTGTAAGGATATGAAACGTCATACGAAATGAATTCATGGCTGGTAAACGACAATCGTTGATAATAGAGAAGGCCTATTAAATTTTTCAATATTTTTAGTTTGAGGAATTGAGCCCATTCATTCTGGTGCATTGCAGTACACTTTTCTTTCACATATAGGATTTTTAAAATAAAATACAATAACTATAGTCTGTCCCAAGTTATTGCTTCCATCACTTGTTGGTGATTTTTAATAAAAATACATATACCTGTGAAAAAAGTACAGTAACTGTTGTAATTGATGAAATAGAAAATATCGAAGATATCTTCATTGACAAATTATCCCTTTTCTCTCTTAAAAGTTTACAGGGACGAAAACAAATTCTTACAGAGATTTATGATGGGGAATGTTTACATCTTTTCTCCATCCGGAAGTACTCGGGACACCTTGCACAATTTTTCAACGCTATCATCCGCGCTAATTAATGGCTGATGCAATGCAAAATCCCCATACACTTTTTATTATGGGATGTGTATTGAAACCTAAAGCGGTAGAGGGGGCGTTTCAGAAGAGATAATCTGGACATTTTTCATATTAGTGGATGAACATACATGTAGTTTATCACAAAGGTATTTATTATTATCGAAATAGCAAGCGAAAAGTAGTGGAAACAAAAACTCGGGACAGAGTATAGTGAGTATTGGAGAGAGAAAATGTACCTTTATGCTCTCATGTATTTTAATCGTTTTATAAAGTGATGGGGGGAGGGGGCTAAAATAAAGGGAACTTGAAGTCAACCGTGTACACAACTGAAAATTTAGTTGTTTATTTTGCATATGATCTTATTTTCGGTGAAAATGGTATTCCATAATGATAAATATGTCAAAGATCAAGTATGTGCAAAAACATGTGTAAAATTCGGATATTCATTTTTTGTTAGTCTACTGAGTGGCCACATTTCACAATATCCTATATTTAAAATTGCAAATATTTTTCCTTATATGAACCTACAGAAAAGCGAAAACGTTCAATTCTATGTATTAACATTTGCAAATAAGTTTCCTTATATGAACCTATAGAATAGCAAAAGCGTTCAATTTTGTATGAACTTTTTTATGACGTCACAATGATCATAGCGCGCGCTTATTGTTTGTCGCTTGGATTATTGTAAACTTAAAATTTCGATAATTTTAACAGCTCTTAACGATTTTTCTTTTTTCAAACGTAAATATAAGAAATAAACAGCGATCTTATGTTAAAAAGTTCACCGGGATATAAGGTTGGTTGGTACGTTATCAAATCTACCGAGAAGCCTTACAGGTTTCACAGGATTTGATCACGTGACCAACCAACTTCATATCCCGGTGAACTTTTTAAATTGCTGTTTATTTTTTTAAATGAACGTTTCGTGACCTCCCAATTATCAAATCACGCGCTTATCGCTTCGATTATTGTAAACTTAAAATCTCGGTAATTTTAACCCTTCTGAACGATTTGTCTTTTTCAAACGTAAATATAAGTAATAAACAGCAATCTTAAAAAGTTCACCGGGATTTACAGGATTTGATCACGTGACAAATCAACTTCCTCTCCCGGTGAACTTTTTAAATTGCCGAATATTTCTTTATTGAACGCCCATATAAAGCCAGTGTTGCTCAGGTGAGCGATGTGGCCAATTGAGTCTCTTGTTTTGAATCCACGGTGCCTGATGTTCAGTATTTTCTAATAGATAATGATAGAGCGATAAAAATTTAAAAATTGATTCCGTAAATATAAAATTTATGAACTTAAGACTGTCATTTACATTGTTATATGATTTCTATTGGAACACATATTAAGCAGTGGTGGCACCATATTCTTTCCAATACTCTGGCCTAAAAAACAAAAGAAAAAAACCAAAATTTAGATAACTACATGTAAACTGGTTGTAGAAGTTAAAATTATCATTCCTTGTACAATTCTACTGTTTCGATTTCAGTAGGATAATGTGTCATTCAACTTACGGCATATATCTGTCAGGTTTTCTTTGCGATTTGTTAACACCAACAGCGACAATCAACAAATACAGTCTACGATGATGCACACAAGGATGTTTAGTTTGCAAAAATAATGATATATTTCAATTATACATTTCCTAATTCCGATCCATTAAAACAAAAGAATGAATATTATAGTTACCCTAAAACACATCATTCACAAGAAAATAAATTACATTTTGTTATTTTACGTTAACATTGATACGCAGCGGGTACTAACAGAAGACCAGGTATTTACTGAAGTAGTCTGAAGATAGTTCATTCCTTGATTAAAAGCTGTTGCCATCAATTTCACGGGGTAAGACTTTTGGTCTGGATTGAATTTTTTTTACATATATTTCAAAGATAACTTGTCTTATTACATGTAATCTGATTTTTATTGCAAAAATTAAGAATTAGTTATTCTAAAAACTGAATTACAACGCAAACTTTTGATGTTCTTTTGTTTCTTCTTAATTTAATTTATATTAACTTACTTATGTGACTTTTTGTTGACAAGTATGTCGACAGATATGCAATGCATCCTTCCGCTTTGCACTTTCGAAACCTCTTCCAAACAAAATTTCACCTACATCTCGTACATGTGAAGAAAAAGAAATATCACATCAGGGTTCATTTTATTTTAAGTTAGATGTAATTATTTCTAAATTCAATCATGACAAAAAAAATAATACTAATTTCCTACCAAAAAGGTTCCATCGTCGTGCACATTCTTTAATCGCTTATTTTTCCCGACATTTGTAGAACAATATTATAGCATTCAAATTAAGAGCACGTGTTGTTTGTGATGTGTTTACAGCTTTTATTTGAACTGCCGTATTCCGTCTATTTGATGTTATAGGACATGACATTACCTTTTTAGCTGTTGCTTTCTATCCTTTGCATTAATTTTCAGCATTTGCCAATATCCGGAATAATTTGTTGTTATTCTATATAATATCTGAAAAACGCTAATACACATGCATGTAAAACAGGTAATTATCTGTTTATTCATATCTTTACCGATTGTTTATGATTTAAATTGATTTAAAAAGCAAAGCATAACTTACCTCTGATGATAGTTTTAAATTTAAAACAAAGACACTGCTAAATGATTGCAACTATTAACATGTGCATGTAACTCTTAACGAATATGCATTAGATTGTGAATCATTAAACTTTTGTTAGCGTTGAAAACGAATATCTACCTTATATTTTTGAACATGCATTTATACATGTACAGTGCTGCTATCGTGAAAGTTGACAAAACTATCCTATCCTATCCTATATCCTGCATCCAATCCTGCAAATAAGCTCTATCCTATCCTATCCCATACCTTCAAAATATAGGAATGCAAGTTAAATGAAACGAAATTTAAGAATTAAATGATTTTATCAATTAATGTAGTACTCAAAATGAATAATTAAATCTTAAAACCGAATATTCTTCGAGCGGGATAACTTACTTACCTGTGCTACAGTAAAATTAAATCGTACGCGGGATGGACACAATAACGTAAACAAACAGGTAAGCGAT